>NW_026652296.1:25343113-25398412 GCF_009828535.3 Hylobates moloch
TATGTATTTTTAGAAAATGTTTATTGTTTTTGTGTGCAAAAAAAATTAAAAAATAAAAATAAAAAAATAAAATAAAATAAAAGAGAAGCAACATTATTATCACCTAAACTTGGAATAGAGGCATAAATGCTACAAGGACTAAGATGCAGAATGGCATTAAATAGAATTTGTCACTTAAAGCAAAAACAGAAAAATACTTGAGGACACATTTTATTTACTGAGAAAGAAACTACAGTATAGACATTTGTGTACAGAGATAATTTGTTTCTTATTCTGAAAAAAACAAATTAGCATGCAGCTCCTTATTTAAATCTCATGTGGGGCCTCTCTGTTGTTCTCCAACCTCTGGCCTCTCCCACTCAGTCTCCTTTGCTGCCTTTTCTCATCTCCCCAATATCTAAAGTTTGGAAACCCCAAGGCTTCAGACCTCTTCTCCGTCTCCATTAATTTCCAAGGTAATCTCATCCAGTGTTTTGTTTTGTTTTTGAGACAGGATCTGGCTCTGTTACCCAGGCTGTAGTGCACTGGCATGATCTCAGCTCACTGCAACCTCTGCCTCCCCAGTTCAGGCAATTCTCATGTCTCAGCCTCCCGAGGAGCTGGGATTACAAGCATGTGCCACCATGACCAGCTAATTTTTTTTGTATTTTTAGTAGAGACAGAGTTTCACCAAGGCGGATCTCTTGAGGCCAGAAGTTCAAGACCAGCCTGGGCAACACAGGGAGCTTCCCATCTCTATTAAAAAAAAAAAAAATTGCTGGCTGTGTGGCATTCACCTGTAGTCCCAGCTACTTGGGAGGCTAAGGTGGGAGGGCTGCTTGAGCCAAGGAGTTCGAGGCTGCAATGAGCCATGATCACACCACTGCACTCCAGCCTGGGACAAGATGCTCAAATAAATAAATAAATAAATAAATAAAATACTATCACCTCTCCACATAACACTAGTACTTTTATTTACCTTACCATGCTTTTTCTGTCCCTATCTAATTTTATGTAATATACTTACCAAAATGCAAATTCCACAAGTGCAAAAGCATTGTTTTATCGAATGCTGTATTCCCAGCTCCTACCTAAAACACAGCCTGGTTTATAACAGGTGCCCATTATTACTGACTGACTATTATAGGACATTAGGTAACATGATCCATATTATCACCAATGGTCTTGCAAAATGCTAACAGCTCTATTACCTATATAAAAAGCAAAAAAACTGGCTGGGTGTGATGGCTCACACCTGTAATCCCAGCACTTTGGGAGGTTGAGTTGGGCAGACCATTTGAGGCCAGGAGTTCGAGACCAGCTTGGCCAACATGGCAAAACCCCATCTCTCCTAGAAATACAAAAAAGCCAGGCATGGTGGTGGGCGCCTGTAATCCCAGCTACTCAGGAGGCTGAGGCGGGAGAATCGCCTGAACCTGGGAGACAGGATGTTGCAGTGAACCGAGATTGCACCACTGCACTCCAGCCTGGGTGACTGAGTGAGACTGGGTCTCAGAAAAAAAAAAAAAAGGTGGGGGGAGGGATATAACTTATAGCTTGGTCAGTGGCAGAGCAATGACCGAACCCCAATCTGATTCCAAATTCTACATTCTCTCCATTACATTAACTGTTAAAGCATGGACACTACATTAGTTAAAGCATGGACTACGAACTCACAGCTCTGTGAGGGGCACTTTTTAAATAGTGAGGGATAATGACACCTAGATCTGCAGCTTTCTGATCGAAAAGGAGCAAAGAAAGATAGAAGAACTAAAGGAACAGAGGGCGTACCAGTAGCCTTGGTTTTGTTGTGACCTCTATAAATTTGGGAACACCAGTTCTCCTTTCTAAGCCTTCGCGGTAAAATGCTGATCACAAGCCTAGCCTCCAATAACTCTCGGGGCCAAAGTAAAGATCAATTCAACAGACGTTCATTAAACCCAAAGGCAATCTAGTCAAGTCATCAAATGCCCTGGGGACAGTTTCCCAGCTCCACCCACGTATTAGTTGTGGGACTCCTGGCAAATTACCTTTTCTATGAATACCTCAGTTTCTTCATGGGTAAAACGTGAAGCTATAGAAAGAACTCACCCCATAGGATTATTGGGAAGATTAAATAGGCCTTTGGCTGAGCGCGGTGGCTCACGCCTGGGAGGCCGAGGCGGGCGGATCGCCTGAGGTCGGGAGTTCGAGATCAGCCTGACCAACATGGAGAAACCCCGTCTCTACTAAAAATATAAAATTAGCCGGGTATGGTGGCGCATGCCTGCAATCCCAGCTACTTGGGAGGCTGAGGCAGGAGAATCGCTTGAACCCGGGAAGCGGAGGTTGAGGTGAGCCGAGATCGCGCCATTGCACTCCAGCCTGGGCAACAAGCGCGAAACTCCATCTCTAAATAAATAAATAAATGGGCCCTTACGTGTAATGCATTCAGTAGCACCTGACAATTTGTGACCATTCCGTACAGTAAGCCATGACTATTATCATCACCTGCTAGGCCCTGGGATGAAAAAGGCAAGGCATAACATCTAACGAACGAGCTTACGGTGTCAACGAGGGGCAGGGAAAGTAACTCGGTGCACAGCGAGTGCAAAAACCGAGAAGCGAATGCTGCTGCGCCTGGAGAAGGCGGCTGAGAAGTGATACTTCAGCAGGGTCCTGAAGAATGAGAGCTCCAGAGTCGGGTGGCGGGTGGGACCGGGCTTTCGGATAGATCACGTGCAAATCCGCCAGGACACAGGGAGCGAGGAGCGGAGGGGTGGGAGAGCGCGGCGCCTCGCCGTCCCAGCCCGGGATTGGGGCTACTGGACGTGAGGGTCGGGGAAGCTCTCCTTCGGCGCCGACTGGAGCTTAGAGTGCCGGCGGCAGCAGGAAGCTGAGGCAAGCGGGCCCCGGGCCCTAACGACGCGTCCCAGCCCCTCTCTGGGCCTCGGGTTCCCCCCGGGTAACTAGAGGCCGCTGCCCGAACGGGATTCCCTCATGCGCCCTAGACGGGCAGGTCTCCGGGCCTCGGACGGTTAACCAGAGCACCTCCCGCCTGCCCCCGAGGCCCCACCTCACCACGCTCGGCTCCCGCAGACGCCCGGCTAGTTACTCAGCGCTTGAGCTGCGGCAGCCGCTGCTAAGGCCCGGCCGGGGACGGGGGCGGAGCCCACCCCTAGCCAGAGGGCCAGGCCCCGCCCCCCAAACTCCCGCCCTTTGGGGGGCCCACCCCTACAGGCAGGGCCTCCGGCCATGTTGGGTATTGGCAGCCGACTTACTAGAGAGGCCCTGAAGGAAAGGGGGTATTATTTTAAGAATTATAAGATCCCTCGCCAGAAATGAGGACGGTCAGGGTCTCTGGATTCGCGAAAGGGACATTTCGGAAGCAGAAAAGAAAAATTGCCCTCAATCATTTCCCTTTTGGTGTCAGTGTTACATATAGCGCATGTGCAAGGTCACCTGGTTCTAGGTGCGCCTGCGCACAGCTCCACCTACAAACCAGACAACAATTACAACTGCGCGAGAAACAAAGGGGCTTGCTGCCACTGGTTAGCGATTATACTGGCAGCGCGACCAGTTTCTGAGGGTTTTTCACCTTGCTGCTCAGACGCTCCCAGCAGCTTCAGACAGCATAACACTTACAGGCGAGTTACTTACTCAACACTCGGTTTTGTCCGCATGTCTCTGCACATAGTGTTACCTTTACCTGACTTAATCCGTCCCGGAGCTGCAGTTCTTCTGCTTAAGCCTGACTTCTAGAGAACGTTTTCTTCCCTATAGGACCCATGCGTTATGCCCGTAGCATTTTGTGTATAAATTTTTTTTTTTTTGAAATGGAGTCTTGCTCTGTCGCCAGGCTGGAGTGCAGTGGCACGATCTCGGCTCACCGCAACCTCTGCCTCCCAGGTTCAAGTAATTCTCCTGCCTCAGCCTCCCGAGTAGCTGGGACTGCAGGCGCCCGCCACCACGCCCGGCTAATTTTTGTATTTTTAGTAGAGACAGGATTTCACCATGTTGGCCAGGATGGTCTCGATCTCTCTTGACCTCGTGATCCGCCCGCCTCGGCCTCCCAAAGGGCTGGGATTACAGGCGTGAGCCACCGCACCCGGCGTTGTGTATAAATTGTTAATGCACTTTCTTAGAGTTGTAAACTCCATTTACCTGCCTCACTCTTGTACTCAGTGGTTCTCAATTTTTAGTAGGAATTAAAAACAAAACTGGTAAATGCAGACTCTTGGATTCCACCCCCAGAGAATCCGTAAACCGGGGTGGAGTCCAAGAATCTGCATTTTAGAAAGTACCTAGGGTGATTCTGATACATTGGGAACACGTTTTAGGAAGCGCTGCATGAGATTGTGAGCTTGAGCGTAGAGACTGTAATTTGGTCATCAGACTATAGCGCTCAGCACAAGGCCTGGTACAAAATAGGTGCTCAATAAGTGCCGAGTGAACGGGTGAATGAGTGGATAGCTCGAGTGAAACAACAAGGCTTCAGGTTAATCCACAGCCAAAGGTAACCTGAGAAAGGAATGCTTAAAAGCTGTATTTTATCTTTCTCCTGTAAGAACACAAAAAAGATCTTAATAGCTAATTTGAGAAATAGAGAAAGTGGAGAGTAAAAGGGGAAGGAAGGACACGGATTCTGAAAGGCAAACTATCTAGAGAGGGGAAAAGGAACATCTCCAGGCAATAGACAGAGAAAACGATGCAAAGAAGCAGTGGTGTGGGATTCCATCCTAGGGAAATAATCCCACAACAGGCATTGTGCATGAACGTTCACTGCAACAATATTTGAAATAGAAATGAAACAATCTAAATATTATGCACATCAAGCTCTTTTCTGCCTCAGGGCGTTTGCATGCACTCAGCCAGCTACCTAGACCACTTTTCCCCCAGCTCTTGGCCTACCTGGTACCTTCCCGTCCTTCAGGTCCCAGCTTAAATGATACTTCCTCAACTAGGTCTTCCCCGACCATGCTATCTAAAGTAATACCCTATACTTTCTAGGATAGTCTTCTGTGTCTTTTCTTTTTTTTTTTTTCTTTTTGAGACGGAGTCTTGCTATGTTGCCCAGGCTGGAGTGCAGCGGCCCAATCTCGGCTAACTGCAAGCTCCACCTCCTGGGTTCACGCCATTCTCCTGCCTCAGCCTCCCTAGTAGCTGGGACTACAGGTGCCCGCCACCACACCCGGCTAATTTTTTTGTATTTTTAGTAGAGACAGGGTTTCACCGTGTTAGCCAGGATGGTCTTGATCTCCTGACCTTGTGATCCGCCCACCTCGGCCTCCCAGAATGCTGGGATTACAGGCGTGAGCCACCACGCCCAGCCGTCTTGTTTCTTTCATAGCACTTTCCATTTATTATTTTGTTTTCCTATTAACATTCCCTCCAAAATTTAAGCTTTGTGTGGATAGGAGACTTATTCCTGGGATTTAGCACAGTCTTGCACACATGGTAGGTATCAAGTAAGTATCCATTGAATGAATGAATCAAGTCAGCCTTAGTGTTACAAAGTTTAATGACATAACATCCATTAGCAAACTGGACAATATTTTTTAAGACTATGAGGAGTCGGCCAGGTGTGGTGGCTCACACCTGTAATCCCAACACTTTGGGAGGCTGAGGTGGGTGGATCACCTGAGGTTGGGAGTTTGATACCAGCCTGACCAACAAGGAGAAACCCCATCTCTACTGAAAATGCAAAATTAGCCAGGCGTGATGGCGCATGCCTGCAATCCTAGCTACTCGGAAGGCTGAGGCAGGAGCATCACTTGAACCTGGGAGGCGGAGGTTGCGGTGAGCTGAGATTGCACCATTGCACTCCAACCTGAGCAACAAGAGCAAAAGTCCATCTCAAAGAAAAAGACTATGAGGAGTAAACAGGTTTCAGACTACCAAGATATACCAAACTAAATGGTAATCTTTGATGTTTGTAAAGGGGGATTCATTCCCTTATTTATTCATTCACCCAGTGGACATTTATTGAGCATTGATTATGTTCTAGTATTGAATAATAATACAATGTAGTAAGGACCAGTTGGAAATTGTATTAAAACATAATAATGTAGTACAACCGGATATTATCTGAGCCAAAGCCCAAGGTGGGTTAGCTGGTGTGTGAAGCGGGGATGGGCAGGGGCGGGTGGGAATGGTTTTGGGATTAGACTTCCACCTCAGATCATCAGGCATTAGATTCTCATGAGTGTGTAACCTAGATCCCTCACATGCACAGTTCTCAATAGGATTTGCCTCCTACGAGAATCTAATGCTGCTGCTGAACTGACAGGAGGTGGAGCTCAGGTGGTAATGCTCGCTTATCTGCTCAACTCCTGCTGTGCTGCCAGGGTCCTAACAGGTCACTGACTGATAGTCCGTGGCCCAGGGATTAGAAACCCCTGCCCTATTAGTTCTGTAGGCATAAGAGTACACCACATCAGTCTTTACACAACCTGCAGATGGCTGGGTGCAGTGGCTCACACCTGTAACCCCAGCACTTTGGAAGGCCAAGACAGGTGGATCACTTGTGCCCAGGAGTTGGAGACCAGCCTGGGCAACATAGTTAGACCTTGTCTCTACAAAAAATCAGAAAATGTGGTGGGAGGATTGCTTGAGCCCAGGAGGTCGAGGCTGCAATGAGCCGTGATGGCCCTACTGCACTTCAGCCTGGGTGACAGGAGTAAGACCCTGTCTCAAAAAAAAAAAAAAAAAAAAAAAGGAAAAAAAACAGAAAACAAACAAACAAACACATTCTGCAAACTGCATGGAGCATTTGAGATGTACAGCGTTCCTACCCATCACCTGGCTTGGGGCCCAAGTGTCTTATAAAGACTTAAACCAGACAATTCGAGTCTGATCATGTTCAGACCTGTCTGATGAAACAGATTGGGGAGTTCTCAAAGGAGGCTGGATTGGAGGGACAGACAATGGATCAGTTGAAAGAAAATCAACCCTGGTCCCTGCCAGGTGAGGGGAACGGTTTCTTCCTTTATATCCTAAATTCCATCTCTAGAAATATGCCTTATACTCAAACCCTCTCTGAGGGCTATAATATGGATCTTTCCTACACCCAGCCTTGCTCATTATTTATACATATTCCTCCTAGCCCATGCCAAGAGGCTGTCTGGACTAACTGAGTTAAAAAAATATATATATGCATGTGAAATTTCAAAATGAGGTGCTGAATCACTGTACATATATATGTATATATATATATATATATATATATATTTTTTATTTTTTTTTTTCTGTTAGTCTAAAATCTGTTTTAAAGTTCCTAAATCCCTTATCCCAATATAAAGGGGTCTGCAGGTGGAGGATAGATAATTTGTGTGGAGATATTTCTGGCTATGAGTCCCCATTCCTCCTTGGGGAGGATTGAGGACATTACCTTTAACCACTCAAACCAAGTGACTGGGAGAGGGGGCTTCATGAGAATCTGAGATGCAGAATCCATACCATTGCAGTTAGGGAGTATCGTGACCAGGATATGCTTCCTGCCTGTGAACTCTAGCAAGAAGAGACAAGCCTGCTGGCTATTAGGTCCTGTTCAGTAGGGCTTCCTGGAGGTATAAAGGGACCCCAGGAACAAGAAGTTAGGCAAATGGCCATTAATAGGTGCCTTTGCTAAGGGAACTGCAGGAGAGGGGCCAGTAGGGAACCCCTGAAGAGTATATAAAAGCACCCCATGATGCTTTGATGATGGATAGAGATGGCTATAAACGTCTGCAAAGCCCAGAAAGCACTAAGCCAGCTATTACACTAGTTCAAAGAAGACTTTTCTCACTCCCATCTTCCTCTCCATGTTAACATGGAGACATGTTGAGTGACTAAAGTGAGCTGAGGATGACAGAGGGGGAAAAATAGAGGGGAAAAACCCAACCATTTTCCTCTTTCTTTCTTGCTGCAAGGTAACAGTCTGGAGCACCAAAACAATAGTCTCTTGCTGCTGTTCATCTGAGTCCGTTCTTTTTTTTTTTTTTTAACAGAGTCTCACTTTGTAGCCCAGGCTGGAGTGCAGTGGCACGATCTTGGCTCATTGCAACCTCCGCCTCCCGGGTTCAAGTGATCCTTGTGCCTCAGCCTCCTGAGAAGCTGGGATTATAGGCGCCCACCACCACCACACCCAGCTTTTTTTTTTTTTTTTTTAGTAGAGATGGGGTTTCACCATGTTAGTGAGGCTGGTCTTGAATTCCTGACCTCAAGTGATCCGCCTGCCTCGGCTTCCCAAAGTGCTGGGATTATAGGCATGAGCCACCACGCCTGGCCCATTCTTTTTTTTTTTTTTTTAAGAGACAGGGTCTTTCTCTTTCACTCAGGTTGGAGTGCAGTGGTTTGATCATAGCTCACTGCAGTCTCAACCTCCTGGGCTCAAGCGATCCTCCTGGCTCAGCCTCCTGAGTAGCTAAGACTATAGGCCTGTGCCACCAGTCCTGCCTAATTTGTTTAAAAAATTTTTTGTAGAGATGGGGACTCACTGTGTTGTCCAGGTTGGTCTTGAACTCCTGGTGTCAAGCCATGTTCCTACTTTAGCCTCCCAAAGTGCTGGAATTATAGGCTTGAGCTGCTGGGCTGAAGTTCCCTTCATTCATTAGTTTTAAAATATCGATTGAGCACCTACTATGTGCCAAAAGTTGAGTTATACACTGGGAAGGACCCAAAGAACAATAATAAATGATCTCTGTTCAGAGCCTCTGTTCACAAACTCACATGGTGGGCAAGCAAGTAAAGAAATAGTTCACACACAGTAGTAAGTTCTATAAAGAGGGAGCAGCTGGCTGCACAGCATCAGGCCACTATGACTTGTTTGTGAAGGATAAAAACGCTAAAATTAGCCAGGTGTGGTGGTGCACTACTGTAGTCCCACCTATTCCGGAAGCTGAGGTAGGAAGGATCGCTTGAGCCCAGGAGGTCGAGACTGCAGTGAGCTGTGTTGAAGCCACTGCACTCCCACCTGGGCAACAGAGCAAGACCCTGTTTCAAAAAAAAAAAAAAATGCTAAGTAGACAAGCCAGGCATGGTGGCATGTGGCTGTAGTCTCACCCACTCAGGAGGCTGAGTCAGAAGAACCTCTTGAGCTTAGGAGTTTGAGACCAGTCTGGGCAGCATAGCAAGAACCCATCTCAAAAAAAAATGCTAAGCAAAGTGGCAGGGTGGGGTCGGGTGGTGGCGGGGATTCCAAGCAGCATGTGCAAAGGCACAGCAGCGTGCTAGAGCATGGGATATGTTAGGAATGCCGGACACTCCTCTTGCTGATGCCACCATTTGGTTAAATTGTGTCAGTCTCCCTAGTTGGATTCCCTTTGTCAGCTGGATATTTTCTCCCTGGTCCTGACCCTGCCTCAGTAGGCAGTTCTTATTCCAGTCCTAGCCCCCTCTCACTGACCAAGTCAGGCTCAAAGTGACCAGCCTACCCAAGCTTGAGATTCTTGAAGTGGATGACATCTTTTCACTATCACTCAGGGCTTGGGCAATAAAGGATGTTCACTCACAGTTCCCACAGGACCAGGTCCTCTCCTTCCTCAAAAATGGGCCCTTGGTCAGGCGTGATGGCTCATTCCTGTAATCCCAGCACTTTGGGAGGTGGAGGCAAGTGGATCATTTGAAGCCAGAAGTTTGAGACCAGCCTGGCCAACATGGCAAAACCCTGTCTCTACTAAAAATACAAAAATTAGCCGGGCCTGGTGTCGCGCACCTGTGATCCCAGCTACTCAGAAGGCTGAGGCACAAGAATCGCTTGAACCTGTGAGGAGGAGGTTACAGTGAGCCAAGATTGCCCCACTGCACTCCAGCCTGGGTGAAAAAAAAAGTGGGGTGGGGGGGCCCTTAACTATATTCTTTAAAAAAGGCCGGGCGTGGTGGCTCACACTTGTAATCCCAGCACTTTGGGGGGCCGAGGCGGGCGGATCACGAGGTCAGGAGATCGAGACCATGGTGAAACCACGTCTCTACTAAAAATACAAAAAATTAGCCGGGCGTGGTGGCGGGCGCCTGTAGTCCCAGCTACTCGGAGAGGCTGAGGCAGGAGAATGGCGTGAACCTGGGAGGCAGAGCTTGCAGTGAGCTGAGACTGCGCCGCTGCACTCCAGCCTGGGCAACAGAGCGAGACTCTGTCTCAAAAAAAAAAAAAAAAAAAAAAAAAAAAAAAAAAAAAAAAAGTCCCGTAGCTGGGACTACAGATGTGCGCCACCACGTCCAGCTTGCCTTATGTTCTTGAGCAACCCTCTTTCCCTCTCTGAGCCTCAAATTCCTCAGCTGCAATATGGGGATAATAATACTTACCAGCTAGGGTTCTTATACACAAAGTGGGAATTAGAATTAGATGGAGGGAAGGAGGAGTGGAGGAGTCCAGCAAGGATCTGAGATTTCTGAGCTCAAGAATGACAACAAGGTTTCCAGTGATTAGAGAGGTTTCCTGTGATTAGAGAGATTGGGGTGTGAGGGGAGAAGGGCACTTTCTCTTTTAACTTTATAAACTTTGGTATTATTTGAATGTTTTTACAATGAACATGATTTAATTTTATAATCAAATATATTTGGTCTGAATATCATGCATCGATAAAAAGGTGTTTAAAAAATTTTTTTTATTTTATAGAGACGGGCTCGTGCCATGTTGCTCAGACTGATCTCGAACTCCTAGGCTCAGGCAGTCTTCCCGCCTCAGCCTCCCAAAGTGCTGAGATTACAGGCATGAGCCACCGCGCCCCGCCTAATAAAGTTTTTAAAAAGCTTATGTTACTATATTGTGTGGAAAGTCATCTAGGAGACTGATCAGAGTTGTTGCTTCTGGGGAGTACTGAAAGACCTAGGGTCTGGGGTGGGAGGAATATGTTTTCTTTTGCATTCTTTTCTACTGTTTGAATTTTTAAAATCATGAATTCATATTACTTTTCTTCCTAATATGTATGACTTTTTAAAAGTTTTAGAATTATTTTAAAAATAAAAATATTTTCTAGAATAAATATGTAAAATATGTGGTTATTTTATTCATACCCCTCTACCCACAACAGACAGACACACGCAACACTCACATACAATTTCCAGCTTCAGATTGTAGTACAGGTATTTGCAGCCCAGGGAAGGAATTTGATTGACTTACGGACAGAAGGCCCAGAGACTCAACTCTAGCAAGGTGCAGCTCCCGAGTAGCCCAGCAGGGGGAGCCGTTGAGAGCGCGTCCTGAGCAGTGGCCGCTGCTGCGGGGTTTAGAAAAGAAACCAGGTTTTCATTGTTAAATTCCCACCTATCAGTGAGAACACGCGGGAATTGAACAATAGGAACACTTGGACACAGGGTGGGGAACATCACACACCGGGGCCTGTTGTGGGGTGGGGGGAGGGGGGAGGGATAGCATTAGGAGATATACCTAATGTAAATGACGCGTTAATGGGTGCAGCACACCAACATGGCACACGTGTACATATGTAATAAACCTGCACGTTGTGCACATGTACCCTAGAACTTAAAGTATAATAATAATAAAAAAAAGGAAAAGAAAAGAAACCAGGTTTGTGGCGCGGGTGAGGGTAGGCAGAGGAGGCTCTGCTCTTGCTGGGGTTCTCAGGGTTCTCAGGGGTTGGGACAGGCAGGCCCCACAGATTAGAAGGAGCACAGATGAAAAGGGAAGGGACTCTGGGCTTTCCTCCCTGCCAGCTCCTAACCTGTAGGGTGGTCAGTCCTCTCTTTACGTGGGAAGGGCACTGGATTCAGAATTAGGGGCTTGGGTTGAATTCCAGCTCTGTTGTCTTTAGCTATGTGAACTTGTGCCAGTCACTTAACTACTCAGAGACTTAATTTCCTCATTTATGAAACAAGGACAATATTAACAGTGGAATCTTTTTTAAAAAAGAAAACAAAACAAAACTGTAATTTATGATTAGCCAGGTGCAGTGGCTTGCACCTGTAGTCCCAACTACTCAGGAGGCTGAGAAGGGAGGATCGCTTGAGCTCAGGAGTTCGAGGCTGCAGTGAGCCGAGATTGCACCACTGCACTCCAGCCTGGGTGACACAGTGAGACCCTGTCTCAAAAAAAAAAGCAATAAATAAAACTATAATTTATGAAGCACATACTGTATTTTGGTCATTGAAAGGTGCTTTACATACATAAACACATTAATTCTTATAACCACTCTGTAATACAAGTTTTTGTTGTTTTTGAGATGGAGTTTCGCTCTTGTTGCCCAGGCTGGAGTGCAGTGGCTGGATCTCAGCTCACTGCAACCTCCGCCTCCTGGGTTCAAGCAATTCTCCTTTCTCAGCCTCCTGAGTAGCTGGGATTACAGGTGCCTGCCACCACATTCAGCTAATTTTTTTGTATTTTTAGTAGAGATGGGGTTTCACCTTGTTGGCCAGGCTGGTCTCAAGCTCCTGACCTCAGGTAATCTGCCTGCCTCAGCCTCCCGAAGTACTGGGATTACAGGTGTGAGCCACCGCACCTGGCTTATTTTATTTTATTGTTTTATTTTTATTTATTTTTATTATTATTTTTTGAGACAGAGTTTCGCTCTTGTTGCCCACGCTGGAGTGCCATGGCGCGATCTCAGCTCACTGCAACCTCCGCCTCCTGGGTTCAAGCAATTCTCCTGCCTCAGCCTCCCGAGTAGTGGGATTACAGGAATGCACCACCACACCCGGCTAATTTTGTATTTTTAGTAGAGATGGAGGTTTCTCCATGTTGGTCAGGCTGGTCTCGAACTCACAACCTCAGGTGATCTGCCCGCCTCAGCCTCCCAAAGTGCTAGGATTACAGGCATGAGCCACCATGCCCAACCTATTTTTTTATTTTCTGAGGTGGAGTCTCACCCTGTCGCCCAGACTGGAGTGCAATGATGCGATCTCAGCTTATTGCAACCTCTGCCTCCCGGGTTCAAATGATTCTCCTGCCTCAGCCTCCCGAGTAGCTGGGATTACAGGCGCCCGCCACCACGCCCAGCTAATTTTTGTATTTTTAGTAGAGTCAGGGTTTCACCATTTTGGCCAGCCTGGTCTTGAACTTCTGAATTCGTGATCTGCCCCGCCTCCACCTCCCAAAGTGCTAGGATTACAGGCGTGAGCCACCGCACCCAGCCTGTTTTTTATTTTTATAGAGACAGGTCTTGCTATGTTGCCCAGGCTGGTCTTGAACTACTGGGCTCAAGCAATCCTCCCATCTCAGACTCCCAAAGTGCTGAGATTATAGGTGTGAGCCAAGTATGTTTTTACCGGTTTGCCCAGCGAGGTATGTCATCATTATTCCCATTTTATACATGAGGAAACTGAGGCAGGGAGAGATGAAATAATTTGCTTGAGATTACATAGCTGATAAATGGGGGGAGCCAGGATTTGAAGGTGAGTGGCTTAGCTCTTAATCATTATGTCACTACTCTCCTGCTTAAAACATCCCACTGGGTTCCCAGTGCACTAAAAGTAAAATCCAGGCCAGGCATGGTGGCTCACACCTATAATCCCAGCACTTTGGGAGGCTGAGGCAGGTGGATCACCTGAAGTCAGGAGTTTGAGAACAGCCCAGCCTGACCAATATGGTGAAACCCCATCCCTACTAAAAATACAAAAATTAGGCGGGGCGCGGTGGCCCATGCCTGTAATCCCAGCACTTTGGGAGGCCGAGGTGAGCAGATCATGAGGTCAGGAGTTCGAGACCAGCCTGGCCAACATGGTGAAACCCCGTCTCTATGGCAAGGGAACCTTGAAACCAGAAGGCAATTGAGTGAGTGAGGGGGCCTTGAACCAGATGGGAAACAGAAGATTTGTCGAAAAAGAAAAGAAAATCCAGCTCCCTTTCCAGGGCTTATAAGGCCATACATGATGTGGTTCTGGCATGATCTGACCTCACCTCCTGCCATTGCCCCCTTTGCTCACTCTGCTTCAGCCACACCAGCTCCTCCTTACCTCAGATGTACCCAGTGCATTCCTACCTCAGGGCCTTTGCAACTGCTGTTCCCTCCACCTGGAATGCTTGTCCTCCAGACTTCAGTGTAGCTCATTTTTTTGAGACAGAGTCTTGCTCTGTCGCCCAGGCTGGAGTGCAGTGGCGCAATCTTGGCTCACTGCAAGCTCTGCCTCCCGGGTTCACGCCATTCTCCTGCCTCAGCCTCCCGAGTAGCTGGGACCACAGGCGCCCGCCACCACGCCCGGCTAATTTTTTGTATTTTAGTAGAGACGGGGTTTCACTGTGTTAGCCAGGATGGTCTCGATCTCCTGACCTTGTAATCTGCCCACCTTGGCCTCCCAAAGTGCTGGGATTACAGGCGTGAGCCACCGTGCCCGGCCATGGCTCGTTTTCTCACTACATCTGGGTCTCTGCCCAAACATCACCCCGTCAAAGGGCATTCCTTTCTAAAATAGACACCTCTTTGACCCTGCTTAATTTTTCTTCACAGCACTTAGCATTCTCTTATGTGTTTGTTTGTCTGTCTCTTCCACCAGAATGTGAGAAGAGACAAACAAACGCATAAGAGAAATTTCAGACAAACCACTTGGTTTGTCTTGTCCACGGCTAGATACCCAGAACTCAGACCTGGGGCCCATCCCATGGCAGGCACCCAATAAGTATTTGCTGAATAGTTAAGTAGATAACGAAATGAATCCCCAACGTCACCCAACTGGCAAATGGCAGAACTGGAACACTGCGTTGTCTAGTCCCAGCACCTGTTCTCTCAGCCTCTGTGCTGTGCAGGACTGACTCCCAGAGAGATCTCGGGAGGTTCGGATAGCATCATGAATGGGAAGCCATTTTGAAAACTGACAAGTACTTGAAAAAGGGATTATTATTATTATCACTCAGTTCACTGTTTACTCATCTGGAGACATAATAAAAAAGGGATAATAATAATCTGGCCGGCCGGGCACAGTGGCTCACGCCTGTAATCCCAGCACTTTGGGAGGCTGAGGTAGGCGGATCATTTGAGGTCAGGAGTTCGAGACCAGCCTGGCCAGCATGGTGAAACCCTGTCTCTACTAAAAATACAAAAATTAGCCTGGGGTGGTGGCACGTGCCTGTAGTCCCAGCTGCTTGGGAGGCTGAGACAGGAGAATCGCTCGAAACTGGGAGGCAGAGGTTGCAGTGAGCCGATATCATGCCATTGCACTCCAGCCTGGGCAACAGAACTAGACTCCATCTCCAAAAATAATAATAATAATAAAATAATAATAATCTGGCCTACTGACTTTATAAAGATGGTTTATAGAACAGCAATGAGACAATGGATGGGGAACTATAAAAGCAAAAGGCTCCACATGGCAGAAGGGGCTGCAGAGATTACTTCCATGTCAGTGGCTTCCCAAGGCTCCCATCCTCTACCTCAAGTTTGACATTAATATTGCTGACAGGAGAGGGGGAGGTTGGGGGACACGGGGGACCCAGGGACGCTGTGTCCCAGTAATTAAACATGTCGGGACTGAAGCACTGCCAGCGGCAGCATCTGGTTGCAATTACCAGAGGGAACCAAAGTGATTAGTCACCTTTATAGTGAGAGCCAGGCAGGAACCCTGGGCTCCTCTCTGGAGAGGACCTTCTAACCAAGCTCAGAGTCCCCTTTCCCTGCTCCCAGCCCATTTCTGGGAGTTCCCTGGTCCTCAAACAATAGCCCTGGCCCCAAGACTCCTCCATGTCCCCAAAGTCCCAGCCCACTGGGTGAGATGTTGACTGAAAGGAATACTGTAGCTTTCCCCAGTGCCCTATCACTTCTAGTGTTTCTAGGGGCCAGATTAGGCTTCTTTGGTATAAAATGTGTTGAAGCCAAAATTAGATTTAAAAAATAATTTAACCTTTCTGAACTTAAATTTATTTATCTTTAAAATGAGAGTATTGGGCCAGGCGTGGTGGCTCATGCCTGTAATCCCAGCAGTTTGGGAGGCCGAGGTGGGCAGATCACTTGAGGTCAGGAGTTCGAGACCAGCCTGGCCAACATGGTGAAACCCCGTCTCTACAAAAATACAAAAAATTAGCCGGGCGTCTTTGTGCGCATCGGTAGTCCCAGCTACTTGGGAGGCTGAGGCAGGAGAATCACTTAAACCTGGCAGGCAGAGGTTGTAATGAGCTGAGATTGAGCCACTGCACTCTTCACTCTAGCCTAAGTGACAGAGCAAGACTCTGTCTCAAAAAAAAAAGGCAGGTATCAAGAGTTACCTTCGGGCTGGGCATGGCGGCTCATGCCTGTAATCCCAGCACTAGGGGAGGCCAAGGCAGGTGGATCACCTGAGGTCAGGGGTTGGGACCAGCCTGGCCAACATGGTGAAACCCCATCTCTACTAAAAATACAAAAATTAGCTGGGCGTGGTGGTACACATCTGTAATCCCACCTACTCAGAAGGCTGAAGCAGGAAAACCCCTTGAACCCAGAAGGTGGGGGTTGCAGTGAGCTGAGATCGCGCCACTGCACTCCAGCCTGGGTGACAGAGCAAGACTCCATCTTAAAAAAATGAAAAAAGTTACTTTCGGCCACGTGTGGTGATCCATACCTGTAATCCCAGCACTTTGGGAAGCCAAGGCGGGCAGATCACTTGAGCCCAGAAATTTGAGACGAGCCTGGGCAACATGGCGAACCCTGTCTCTACAAAAAATACAAAAATTAGCTGGGCATCGTGGTGTGCACCTGTAGTCCTAGCTACTTGGGAGGCTGAGGTGGGAGGATCACCCGAGCCCCATGATCACGCCATTGCACTCCAACCTGGGCAACAGGTAAGACCCTGTCTCAAAAAACAACAATGAAAACCGCTACCTTCATAGCATTGTCATGAAGATAAATAACACATAAATGCAATGGAGTACAAAACCCAGAGTCTAGTTGACTGGAATAAGTGCTTTAAAAAAAATAGCTATTATTGGCCGGGTGTGGTGGCTCATGCCTGTAATCCCAGCACTTTGGGAGGCTGAGGCAGGCAGATCACGAGGTCAGGAGATGGAGACCATCCTGGCTACCACGGTGAAACCCCATCTCTACTAAAAATACAAAAATTAGCTGGGCGTGGTGGCACGCACCTGTAGTCCCAGCTACTTGAGAGGCTGAGGCAGGAGAATCACTTGAACCCAGGAGGTGAAGGTTGCAGTGAGCCAAGATCAGGCCACTGTACTCCAGCCTGGGTGACGGAGCGAGACTCTATCTAAAAAAAAAAAAAAAAAGCTATTATTAACAATTGCCATTAATAGTTGATCACTTTATGCAGTTTACTTTTATTTATTTATTTATTTTTAGTAGAGACAGGGTTTCACCGTGTTAGCCAGGATGGTCTCGATCTCCTGACCTCGTGATCCGCCTGCATCGGCCTCCCAAAGTGCTGGGATTACAGGCGTGAGCCACCGCGCCTGGCCGCAGTTTATTTCATTGAATCTCCAACAAGAGTCCTGTGAGGTAAGCACTATCATTATCCCTGTTTAGAGTTTCAGAGAGGTTTAGAGGCTTCCCCAGATCACACAATGCATAAATAGCAGAACTAAGATTCAAAACCAGGTCTATTTGTCTCCAGAATCCTTGCTCTTTATCAAGCCACGTACAGAGACATTGTGGTTGTTCAACTCATTCATTTATTCACTCTCTGAGCTTACAAAATGCTTAAGAAGTGGCAAAACAATTCTTCCCTTCAAGGAACTTAGAGTCTAATGGGAAAGGCAGGTTATGTCCACAAATAACTACACCTCAAAGTAGAAAATGATGATTTTTGTAAATAAGGGCCAGTTAGAGATTCATTTACTCATATAACACGTAGTGAGAGCTGCTGTATGCTGGGCCCTGTGCCAAGCACTGGGTATAATTCAAAGATAAATATGGTACAGTCTAGTCATGATCTAATGGGAGAGACAGGTATGTAAATAAATTATTAGAGTTGTAAGGAATTAAGTTATGATTTTAAAATATGAAAAAATACAGAGTGGAAGAAACAAACTGTGTTGGGATAGGGGGCAGAGGCAGAGGCTGAATAAACTTTCAACTGCCAAAAAATGTAAAAAAGCACAGAAAATGTGTGATTGCAGCTCAGGGGGGAGTATGCATTTTCTGGAGGATGCAAGAAGGCTTCATGGAGGAAGTGGCACGTGGGTTGGCACTTATTTGATGGGTAGCTTTTAGTAGAGGGAGAGTTGAACCAGAGAGAGCCTGGAGGCCTAGAAGCCAGTTATAGGGGAGAATCATAGCGAGGCAAGCAATGAGGAGGACAGGGCAGTGACGGAGGTGGTGAGGAGGGAGTGAAGGGAGGGACGCCAGAGAGGACTGGTTCAGTGGGAACAAGTCTGTTTTTAATTTTTTTATTTTATTAATATTATTTATTTATTTATTTACTTATTTTGTGTGCGTGTGATGGACTCTAGCTCTGTCACCTAGGCTGGAGTGCAGTGGTGCGATCTCAGCTCACTGCAACCTTTACCTCCACACCCGGCTAATTTTTTTGTATTTTTAGTAGAGATGCCTGCAATCCCAGCACTTTGAGAGGCCAAGGTGGGTGGATCACTTGAGGTCAGGAGCTCGAGACCAGACTGGCCAACATGGTGAAACTCCATCTCTGCTAAAAGTACAAAAAATAGATAGGCATGGTGGTGTGCACCTGTAGTCCCAGCTACTCGGGAGGCTGAGGCAGGAGAATCGTTTGAACCCAGGAGGCGGAGGTTACAGTGAGCCAAGATCGTGCCACTGCACTCCAGCCTAGGTGACAGAGCGAGACTCTGTCTCGAAAAAAAAAAAGAAAAAGAAAAGAAGGAAGCCTACCTGACTATTGCTTCTCCCCTGCCACCCTTCTTACAGCGTGACAAGTGTTGTTGTAGAGAAATGTACAGAAGGGGTAATTGGCTCTGTCTGGGGACCAGGAAAGGCTTCTCGAAGGAGGTAAATTTTCAGCTGAACTTCTCAGGATGTGGAGTGCTTCCTCCAGTTGTGGGAGAGAGAGAGGAGGATATTTCAGGTGAAGCGAACAACTTTCCCCGCTGACCCCGTGTTAAGTTGCCCAGAGGCTCTACGGCACAGGTTCCCCAGAGGAAGGGAGCTTCCATACTTCAATGAGGCACTTTAAGAAACCCTTGAGTTCAGCTGGAATTCAGACCTTCCAGATCTACCAGAAAAGCATCATGTGGGAAATTGTGCCGGGCGCGGTGGCTCACGCCTGTCATCCCAGCACTTTGGGAGGCCGAGGCAGGCGGATCACGAGGTCAGGAGATTGAGACCATCCTGGCTAACATGGTGAAACCCCGTCTCTACTACAAACATAAAAAGTCAGCCAGGCGTGGTGGCAGGGGCCTGTAGTCCCAGCTACTCGGGAGGCTGAGGCAGGAGAATGGCGTGAACCTGGGAGGCAGAGGTTGCAGTGAGCCGAGATCATGCCACTGCACTCCAGCCTGGATGGCAGAGCGAGACTCCGTCTCAATTAAAAAAAAAAAAAAAAAAGCATCACATGGGAAATGGCTTTTCCAGCCTCCTGTAGGGGCCGCTGCTGCCCCAGACTCAGCCAGTCTCTTCTAAGAAAACTCAGAGGATGTCTTTGCCGGGGTGGTGGTGGGGTACACCCTGGACCTGCTGCCATCCAAGGAGTGGACTTAAGGGCGGCAGTGCCCCCAACCCTGAAGAATATACACTCAGTCAATGGCGTTTAGGGGTAGGGAGGGGGTGTAGCGGGCACTGATATTTTTCAGTCTCTGGGTCACCACAAGTTTATTAAAATAAAAGAAAATGTGGGTAAATGCTGCCATCTGTGCTGTCTCTACTCCCAATACACACACACAGGCACACACACACACACAGACACACATAAACACACACACACACACACAACAAATCAGGTCCCAGACTAGACGCAGGAGTTGAAACTGCTTTAAAAACATTCTAAGGACTTAACTACAAACCCACACTCCCCATGCTTCTGGGGCTTAAGATCTTTGAGCTCATTCTTCAGCATCTCTCCTCGGGAAGGTGGGGTGGGCTGCTCCATGAGGTGGAGGTGAAGACCCCTGAGTCTGCTCCGTTGGAGGGGGAGGCCCCCTAAGCCTAGAGTCCCGCTGCGGGGCTCTGTGCCAAGAGCCCCCGTGAGCCATGGCCTCGAAAGGGCAGCGGTGATTTTTTTCACATAAATATATCGCACTTAAATGAGTTTAGACAGCATGACATCAGAGAGTAATTAAATTGGTTTGGGTTGGAATTCCGTTTCCAATTCCTGAGTTCAGGTTTGTAAAAGATTTTTCTGAGCACCTGCAGGCCTGTGAGTGTGTGTGTGTGTGTGTGTGTGTGTATGTGTGTGTGTGTGAAGTATTTTCACTGGAAAGGATTCAAAACTAGGAGGAAAAAAAAACTGGAGCACACAGGCAGCATTACGCCATTCTTCCTTCTTGGAAAAATCCCTCAGCCTTATACAAGCCTCCTTCAAGCCCTCAGTCAGTTGTGCAGGAGAAAGGGGGCGGTCGGCTTTCTCCTTTCAAGAACGAGTTATTTTCAGCTGCTGACTGGAGACGGTGCACGTCTGGATACGAGAGCATTTCCACTATGGGACTGGATACAAACACACACCCGGCAGACTTCAAGAGTCTCAGACTGAGGAGAAAGCCTTTCCTTCTGCTGCTACTGCTGCTGCCGCTGCTTTTGAAAGTCCACTCCTTTCATGGTTTTTCCTGCCAAACCAGAGGCACCTTCGCTGCTGCCGCTGTTCTCTCTGGTGTCATTCAGCGGCTGGCCAGAGGATGAGACTCCCCAAACTCCTCACTTTCTTGCTTTGGTACCTGGCTTGGCTGGACCTGGAATTCATCTGCACTGTGTTGGGTGCCCCTGACTTGGGCCAGAGACCCCAGGGGACCAGGCCAGGATTGGCCAAAGCAGAGGCCAAGGAGAGGCCCCCCCTGGCCCGGAACGTCTTCAGGCCAGGGGGTCACAGCTATGGTGGGGGGGCCTCCAATGCCAATGCCAGGGCAAAGGGAGGCACCGGGCAGACAGGAGGCCTGACACAGCCCAAGAAGGATGAACCCAAAAAGCCCCCCAGACCGGGTGGCCCTGAACCCAAGCCAGGACACCCTCCCCAAACAAGGCAGGCTACAGCCCGGACTGTGACCCCAAAAGGACAGCTTCCCGGTGGCAAGGCACCCCCAAAAGCAGGATCTGTCCCCAGCTCCTTCCTGCTGAAGAAGGCCAGGGAGCCTGGGCCCCCGCGAGAGCCCAAGGAGCCGTTTCGCCCGCCCCCCATCACACCCCACGAGTACATGCTCTCTCTGTACAGGACGCTGTCCGATGCTGACAGAAAGGGAGGCAACAGCAGCGTGAAGTTGGAGGCTGGCCTGGCCAACACCATCACCAGCTTTATTGACAAAGGGCAAGGTGAGGGGGCGGGGTGGCAGGGGCACGGCTCAGAGGGAGGGGCATCTGCATGAATGGAGGGGCTTTCAAAGCCCTGGCACTGCCCTGGTGGGAGACACTGTGTGCATTTGGCCCAGGGTGGGTGTCTGGGGACACTCACACATATCTCACACATAGCAGATCCCAGGCTGCCCACACATCAGGGCTGGAGGGCACCTAGGAATCACCAGGTCCAACGCTTGCAAGGTGCAGAGTGGGCACTAAAGCCTAGAGAGGAGACAAGACCTGCCAGTTGGTGGCAGAGTTGGAGACCAGATTCCAAGACTTGATTACTCAGTTGTGCATCTGTACCTACTGGGCTGGCCGAACTTTCCAAGCTCCAGGGGTTTGTAGGTGGTCTCAGATGGCAGAGAAAGAAATGAATCTTGAGGTCCCCATGCTTCTGCAACTTTGCCCTCAGGCAAAGGGATAGAGGAGGCAAGAGAGGTGCACACAGTAAATGGGGCATCTTGGAGTCATGGAATGATGTTCAGATATATGGGGAGGGAGCAGACCTAGGGTCTAACTAGCAGTGTGACCTTGGGAAAGCTCCTTCTCACTTGGGGTCTCCGTTTTCCCATCTGTACACCTATATGGGGTTGGACAGGGTGGCTTCTGAGAGCCCTTCCAACATGAAAACTTCAGGTCCTGTCCTGAACATGCCTCATTCTCCTCATTAACCCCAGAGACTACCTGCTCCCCTCTGTCTCTCTCTGCCCACCTAATGTTACTGTTGCAGTTTTTCCTCTCCACTTGCTGTGTGATCTAAGCAAGTCCCTCCCCCTCTCAGGGCCTCAGTTTCTTCCTAGTGTGAAGAGGGAGGTGGGCTGTTGGTCGCTCAAGTTGCCTGCAGCTCATTTGCTCTGGTCCTAGGCTGGCAGGGTGGGGGAGGGGTCAGAGGGTGGGAGAGGCTCCTCATTAGAGCTGGCCTGGCGGGGGCTGCCAGGGGGCGGGGGAGGCACGGAGGCAGCAGGTCTGGCTGAGGTGGGGGAGGTGGTCTGGCTGCCTGCCCAGCCAGGGAAAGCTGTGACCCCTTGGGGGCTCATAAAATAAGTCCTTGTGCCCCCCAGCACTAAGGGAGCTTGGAGAGGGGGAGATGGGGAGTTTAAAGGCCTAATTAGTCACCTTCTAGAGCAATATATGAAAGCTCCCCAATGGCAAATTGGTATTTAGGAAGGAGGGCATGCTGATTCGGAGATACTACTGAGCTTCTTACATACACATACATAGCCCTATGTTTATACACACGTGCTGAATCACACATGTACACACATGCTGACTCACACACATACACACGTGCTGAATCACACATGTACACACATGCTGAATCACACACATACATGCATGCTGAATCACACACATACACATGTGCACACACACCTTCTTACATACACACACAAGAGCGATCATGTACATACATACATGTATGTGCTCTTCAAATAGTCACACAAGCCCAATCATTTATACATGTAATGCGTCATTAATGTATACTCTTTCATATTCACACATGAACCGAATCACACACACACATAGAACTTAACACAGGCACACACTCAGGAAAGTAAGACACACAGGCAACAAAATCCTTGCGCTGGGAAGCCAGGAAACTTGGGCTGTAGGTCAGTATGGACCAGCTTTGTCATTAACTTGCTGTGTGACCTTAGTCAAGTCACTCCCCACCTCTGTGCCTCATCTGCAAAACAAGAGCGCTAAGGTCTCCTTTAAGGGATGGTGGAAGCAGCTGAGAATTTGAGCAAGTCATCTAACTTCTCTGAACCTTGGGATTCTCCTCTGGAAAAGCGTGTTTTTGTTTGTTTGTTTGTTTGTTTGTTTGTTTGTTTTTTAGCCAGGGTCTCTCTCTGTTGCCCAGGCTGGAGTGCAATAGTGAATTCATGGCTCACTGAAGCCTCGACCTCCCTGGGGTCAGTCAATCCTCCCACCTCAGCCTCCTGAGTAGCTGGGACTACATGTGCACGCCACCATGCCTGGCTAATTTTTGTATTTTTTGTAGAGACAGAGTGTCACCATGTTGTGCAGGCTGGTTTTGAACTCCTGAGCTCAAGCAATCCACCCACCTCAGCCTCCCAAAGGGCTGGGATTACAGGTGTGAGCCACTGCGCCCAGTCAACAGGAGTAATTTTAATGAGCACTCCACCTATCTCACAAATGAGACATCACGTTAGCTCATGGCTGGGAGAGAGATAGGTAGAAGGCAGTTACAAGGCTGATAAATCTCTGAAAACACATAGATAATGACACAAACACCGGAATCATGCAAATCATCCCCAGCCACATCTACAGGTGAACACCCCTACTTGGTCGGCTATGTAGGAAGTGCTCTCATTTTCAAAAAGGCTCTCAGTGCTTTGGCTCTTGGCTTCTGTCAGAATGGGGCAGAGGTGAAAGAAAGCTCTCTGGACGGGGAGAGAGCTGGGGCCTTCCCCTGCAGCCTCGAAGTGACTGGCTCCCTTGGTGAGGTTGCAGGGAATGACTTCTGGGTGTTCTCTCTAGATGACCGAGGTCCCGTGGTCAGGAAGCAGAGGTACGTGTTTGACATTAGTGCCCTGGAGAAGGATGGGCTGCTGGGGGCCGAGCTGCGGATCTTGCGGAAGAAGCCCTCGGACACGGCCAAGCCAGCGGCCCCCGGAGGCGGGCGGGCTGCCCAGCTGAAGCTGTCCAGCTGCCCCAGCGGCCGGCAGCCGGCCGCCTTGCTGGATGTGCGCTCTGTGCCAGGCCTGGACGGATCTGGCTGGGAGGTGTTCGACATCTGGAAGCTCTTCCGAAACTTTAAGAACTCGGCCCAGCTGTGCCTGGAGCTGGAGGCCTGGGAACGGGGCCGGGCCGTGGACCTCCGTGGCCTGGGCTTCGACCGTGCCGCCCGGCAGGTCCACGAGAAGGCCCTGTTCCTGGTGTTTGGCCGCACCAAGAAACGGGACCTGTTCTTTAATGAGATTAAGGCCCGTTCTGGCCAGGACGATAAGACTGTGTACGAATACCTGTTCAGCCAGCGGCGAAAACGGCGGGCCCCACTGGCCACTCGCCAGGGCAAGCGACCCAGCAAGAACCTTAAGGCTCGCTGCAGTCGGAAGGCACTGCATGTCAACTTCAAGGACATGGGCTGGGACGACTGGATCATCGCACCCCTTGAGTACGAGGCTTTCCACTGCGAGGGGCTGTGTGAGTTCCCATTGCGCTCCCACTTGGAGCCCACGAATCATGCAGTCATCCAGACCCTGATGAACTCCATGGACCCCGAGTCCACACCACCCACATGCTGTGTGCCCACGCGGCTGAGTCCCATCAGCATCCTCTTCATTGACTCTGCCAACAACGTGGTGTATAAACAGTATGAGGACATGGTCGTGGAGTCGTGTGGCTGCAGGTAGCAGCACTGGCCCTCTGTCTTCCTGGGTGGCACATCCCAAGAGCCCCTTCCTGCACTCCTGGAATCACAGAGGGGTCAGGAAGCTATGGCAGGAGCATCTACACAGCTTGCGTGAAAGGGGATTCCAATAAGCTTGCTGGCTCTCTGAGTGTGACTTGGGCTAAAGGCCCCCTTTTATCCACAATTTCCCCTGGCTGAGGATTGCTGCCCGTCTCCTGATGTGACCAGCAGCAGGCACAGGCCCAGGGAGACAGACTCTGAATGAGACTGAGTCCCAGGAGACAGTGCTTTCTGATGAGACTCAGCCCACCATTTCTCCTCACCTGGGCCTCCTCAGCCTCTGGACTCTCCTAAGCACCTCTCAGGAGAGCCACTGCCTCCTCAAATCACATTTGTGCCTGGTGACTTCCTGTCCTTGGGACAGATGAGAAGCTGACTGGGCAAGAGTGGGAGAAAAGAGGAGAGGGCTCGGATAGGGTTGAGGAGTGTGAGGCTGTTAGACTGTTAGATTTAAATGTATATTGATGAGATAAAAAGCAAAACTGTGCCTAAAACTGTGGCAAGTTTCTTGTTTACTCCAGGGGACCCAGTGACCCCTTGAAGAATTACTGACCCAGGGCAGGGAGGTGGGTTGCTTCATGTATAAACTCAGTTTTCAGAGCCCCGTCCCCACCCCCACTCCTGGAAACTGAAGCACAATGGGACAGAGAGTACAGCTAAGCAGGGCCAGTGCTCACCTCTAACCCCATTCCTGTTCCTTCCAAAGGCCCCTGGGTCCCAAGCTCTATTTGCTCCATTGGGGCCTGGCAACAGAATTATATTTTCTTCTTGACATTCCTTAGTCAAGTTTGTTGTCTCCAAAATAGATCCCTAAAAGGGAGGGAAATTGGGGATTTCGTTTCTTCTAAAATCATTCCTACATCATTGACCAATATCTGCCTGCCCCTGCCACCCCCATACTCACAGAATTACCTGGGCACCATTGAAAGAGTCCTCTATCTCTCCCCTGGGGAATCTGGGCTGCCAAGGCTCTCCTCCTCCCTGTTGGGGCATCTCCTCTCACCACTAACCACTGTTCCTCACATGACCATGCCTGTGGCCCTGTTGCCCTCCAGCTTGGCACCCTCACTACTCCTCACTGCTCACCCATCAGCCCCCAGCTCCAGAAGCAGAATCGTAGTCCCCTGACTTTATATTACACATTATATAAATACATAATTATACATCAGATAAATAAACTCCCCACTAACCTCAGAGAGACTAATGCCAGGCACGCCCTGACAATGTTTCCTGCTTGGGGCTTGGCCCAGAGTAAATGCTCACTTCCTTTTCTCAGCTGGAATCTTTGGGGAGGCACAGGGCACAGACTTTCGGGAGGGGACCACAGCCCTCTGGTGGGGAGACAGGCATATGGGTGCCTTGGGCTGAGGACTCCAGTTCTACCTGGCTGAAGAGACAGGGAAAACCAGGAGCAATCTAAGCCTCCACTTCCCACCCAGGGGGCCTCAACAATTCCCCCACCTCCCTCCAGCTGGGTCTTTGATTCCTGGGGCTCCTCGCCAGGCTGTTTCAACAGCAGGAATTCCCACCCAGCTATGGGCAGACCTTGTGCCCTTTCCCTCTAGGCCTGAAGCTTGGGCACAGTGTGGCGGCAGCCTACCTTTGAGTTGCCTCCTTGGTCTGGAGGCTATTACCTTTCCCTGAGGGGACAGACTGAGCCTGGAGCCTCCCCTCGCTGGCCAGGCTTCGTTGTGTTTGGCTAGTGGTGGGCCTGGCAGCTCTGGAAGTAAACAAAGGAGCTGCTGTGGCAGACAGAGCTGTGGTGTGTGTGAAGGGAGAATGGGCCTGGAAGGGAGGTGCTGGGGAGGCCAAGGAGTGGGCTGGGGATCCAGGGAGAGCAGTGTAGAAGCTGGGGGGCCAGAAACCCAAGGGCAGAGAAATAAGATGAAGGGGTCACAGGTGGGGCTGGCTCCCACAAGTATTATTTCCTGGGCTGCATGTCCCTGGTTTCTTGGAAAGTTCTGGTTCATGTCATCTAAGCCACAACGTCCCTCCTACTGAAGGCCTGGGCTCCCAATGGACTGTTTAGATTGACACCCTAGGAGTTTCCTCTACCACCACAACCTGCCCCGGGGCTCTCTTTCACACTGTGGATGCTCCTGCCTTTTCCTACCCAGACCCTGGGGATGTGATCAGGTCATTCATCCTAACCACAGGATCTGTTCAGCTGCCTCCTTGGAAAACACTCTCCCCCAGCCACCCACCTCCAACCGCAACCATAACAAGCTGCAAACTGGTACTGTACATTCTTGCCCCAAAGGGTACAAGGCATCTATCAAACTTGAGAGTTCACAAACACTCTCCGCCCATGGTCACTCAGCTCTGAAGGCTGCACAGTTTCAAAATTTCAATTCTGTCACTTAGAGTTAGAAGCCTTGGGAAGTAACTTAATTCCATGAACCTTGGTTTCCTCATTTGTAAAAAAAAAAAAAAATGCTTATTTCATGGTGCCAACTGCAAGGATATGAGAAGCACTCACCGTGGGAGCAGGCACAGAGGTGGCACTCAGGATGTGTTAGCTGTTATCATTACCATGCCTTGCATAGTGAAGCAGGTAACGCAAGAACGCTCCACCCTCACTTTTTACAGATGGGGAAGCTGATATCCCAAGAGGCAGAGTGATAACTACAGGTTTCTGCAGGTCTGTCGTCTTCTTCTTCTTCTTCTTCTTCTTCTTCTTCTTCTTCTTTCTTCCTTCTTCTTCTTCTTCTTCTTCTTCTTCTCTTCCTCCTTCTCCTTCTCCTTCTTCTCCTTCTCCTCCTCCTCCTCCTCCTCCTCCTCCTCCTCCTTCTCCTTCTTCTTCTTCTTCAACACAGGGTCTTTTTTGCTTTGTTGCCCAGGCTGGAGTTCAGTGGAACAATCATAGCTCACTGCAGCTTTCACCTTGGCCTCCCAAGTACCAGGACCACAGGTGTGTGTCACCACATCTGGCTAACTTTTAAACTTTTCTTTTTAAGAGATGAGGTCTCACTGTGTTACCCAGGCTGGTCTTGAACTCCCGGCCTCAAGTGATCCTCCTACCTTGGCCTCCCAAAGTGCTGGATTACAGGCATGAGCCACCGCACCTGGCCGTCAGTGTTTTGTTTTGTTTTGTTTTTGAGACAGAGTCTCAAAAACTCATATCCCTCTGTCGCCTAGGCTGCAGTGCAGTGGCACAATGTCAGCTCACTCACTGCAACCTCCACCTCCTGGGTTCAAGGGATTCTCCTGCCTCAGCCTCGTGAGTAGCTGGGACTACAGACGAGTGCTACCAGGCCAGGCTAATTTTTGTATTTTTAGTAGAGATGGGGTTTCATCATGTTGGCCAGGCTGCTCTTGAACTCCTGGCCTCAAGCAATCCTTCTACCTTGGTTTCCCAAAGTGCTGGGATTACAGGTATGAGCCACTGCACTGGGCCGTCAGTGTTCTTTATACCATTCTTGCTGCTGCTCTCTGGGCCCTTGACTCCACTGACTGCAGTCCTGGCAAGCTGTTGAATCACCTCCCTGGGTCTTGGCTCCTTGGTCTTAAAAGTTACTCCTTGGGGACACACAGAGCTGTTAGTTTCTTGTGAGAAATAGCTAAGCAGAGTTTAGGGCAGTGAAAATTGAGAGTCCCATGGGGGAGAAAAGAGAAGAGGCTTCCAGTGCTCTACTCCCCATCTCATGGCCCCTCCACATCTCCCAGGGTCACAACAGGAGAACCCACTTTTCTAGGGCATGGAACATACAACCTCGGGAAACTCCTCAGACTTCTGACTCTGCAACTAGTTCTGACCTGAACACAGATGTAAGAAAGTATAGTGGGGAAGTGTTAGTCACACAGGCCTGGGAATCATGTAGACCTGAGTTCTAGTCCCCGTTTTACCACTCTCCAGCTGAGCTACTTTCGGGAAGTTCCTTAAGCACTCTGAGCCTCAGTTTTCCTATCTGTAAAAGAAGGATAATATCAAATTTACTGGGCCTAGGATTCAAGAGAGGGAACATTCATTCATTTCACCAATCATGGATCCAGTCACTCATTCATTAATCAGTGACTATTTATTGAGAGTCGACTATGGGCCAGATGCTGTGCTGAGGATAATAATAACAATCACCGTTGTTAATGTTTATCAAGGACTTATTGCATGCCAGGTACTTGTGCTTCACAGGAATTCTCTTACCTTGCAACAATCCTGTCCTCAAGATCTGTGCATAAACGGAAGAAGAAATAAAGATTCCAAAGGATGTTAGGATAAGATAGGCTGAATCAGAGGAGATAAAATAAAAGAGAGAAAACAGTCAAATTATCCGTCTGAATTCATGAAACCGACTGCACAGGTACAGAATGTAAAAAAATGTGATTTCACAGTTTCAGATGGGGAAGAAATGGTGTTGTAGGTGGCTATGAACTCAATGGAGCTAGCTGGAGCTAGCTGAATATAATGCGGCGGCCTAAATGCTAATACAATTGTGGGCTTCATTAACAGACAAGTAGCACAAACCCAAGGAAACTGTGGTTTCACTCTGTTCAGTGACCACAGTGAGAGGGGCAGAGGAGGACAGAATAGTAAGGGGCCTAGAAACAATGCCTTGTGAGATTCAGTTGAAGAAACTAGAGTTATAGAGATAAGAAAAGAAAAGGGGAGGAGGAAGAGCAGAGTGATGACAACTTAGAGCAAATGATCACAGCTTTCAAGACTGAAGGACTGGCTGGGCGTAGTGGCTCACATCTGTAATCCCAGCACTTTGGAAGGCCGAAGCAGGCGGATCATGAGGTCAGAAGTTCGAGTCCAGCCTGGCCAACATTCCCGTCTCTACTAAAAATACAAAAATTAGCCGGGCGTGGTGGCATGCACCTGCAGTCCCAGCTACTCGGGAGGCTGAGGCGGGAGAATTGCTTGAACCCAGGAGGTGGAGGTTGCAGTGAGCCGAGACTGCACCACTGCACTCCAGCCTGGGTGACAGAGCAAGACTCCATGTTAAAAAAAAAAACAGGACTGAAAGACTACCATGGGTAAAAGAGAAGTGATTGGTTTGTGTGGCTCCAAAGCACAGATCTGTAAAGAGAAGTAAAGGATAGCCCATTACTGCCGTGTGTTCAGCAGTTCCTGGTGTCAGGCACTGAGCTAAATGCTTTTTTCCTGACTTCATTCATTCCTTACAACCATCCTGGGAGATAGCTACTATAATCTCCATTGCACAGATGAGCTACTATACTATATTCCTCCTTAGGCAGAAGTCGGATGAATTTAAAAGAGAGCTTTTTAAGTCTAAAGATGGAAAAGGCAAAATACTAAGTTTTCCATGGCAAGAAGAGCTTAGGGGTGGGTGTGGTGGCTCACATCTGTAATCCCAGCACTTAGGGAGGCTGAGGTGGGAGGACTCCTTGAGACCAGGAGTTTGAGACCAACCTGGGAAATATAGGGAGACTCTGTCTCTAAAAAATATTTAAAAATCAGCTGGGCATGGTGGTGTGTGCCTGTAGTTCCAGCTATTCAGGAGACTAAGGTGGGAGGATTGCTTGAGCCTGAGAGGGATCATTTCAGGCCAGGACTTTGAGACCACCTGGCCAGCATGGCAAAACCCTGTCTCTACTAAGAATACAAAAATTAGCTGGGCATGGTGGCACATGCATGTAATCCCAGCTACTCAGGAGGCTGAGGCATAAGCCTGGAAAGCGGAGGCTGCAGTGAGCCGAGATCGTGCCACTGCTCTCCAGCCTGGGCGGCAGAGTGAGACTCTGTCTCAAAAAAGGATAGAATTTAATGCCTGCTTGGAAATGGTTTCAGTATACTCAATATCGTTCACCACTTCCTATTTTGCCATGTTTAAGAATTGATTTTAAAGTCTTAGTAAGATATGTAAAATGCAAGACAAGATGAATCAAATGTGAATCAATAGGAAAAGAAAACAAGGGAACAAAATGAAGCCAAGAATGGGGCTAAAATGTGGATCATATTGATCTATATCTGCTACAGGCGAGCAATACCTAAGCTGTCTAGCAACCAATACAAAGCAGGAAAATAGGCTATTACACAGGTTATTGCATCTGAGTTAATCAAGCATTGCTCAGCAAATTGTACAGCCATTCTTGAAAACTAATGTAACAAATATCTTCAATTACATTATTACAATAAACACAACAATAAGATTCATAGAAAGGTTTCTTTTTCTTTTTCTTTTTTTTTGAGACAGAGTCTCGTTCTGTCACCCAGGCTGGAGTACAGTGGCATGATCTCGGCTCACTGCAAACTTCTCCTCCCAGGTTCAAAAGATTCTCATGCCTCAGCCTCCCGAGTAGCTGGGATTACAGGCGCATGACACCACATCTGGCTAATTTTTGTATTTTTAGTAGAGACAGCATTTCACCACATCAGCCAGGCTGGTCTCAAACTCCTGACCTCAAGTGACCGCCAGACTCAGCCTCCCAAAGTGCTGGAATTACAGGCATGAAACACTGCGCCCGGCCAATAGAATGGTTTCTTAATAGAATTGTCTGCACTGCGCTAAGGGGCAAAGAAAACAACTTTGTGTGGGGGCCAATAAGACACAGAAAACAGCCCTCTGCTGGGTTAATTGATAGGTAAAGGGCACAGACTGTTCCTCAAAGAGAAACAGACATTATAACTGATCCCACTGGCAAATATTGTCCTGTCGTCATAGAGTATATATATTCTGAATGTTCTAGAACAGTTTCAGTATAAAATTCGTCTTTTTAATAAAGGTCATTTGGCCAGGCTCAGTGGCTCACACCATGTAATCCCAACACTTTGGGAGGCCGAGTCCGGTGGATCACTTGAGGTCAGGAGTTTGAGACCAGCCTGGCCAATATGGTGAAACGCTGTCTCTACTAAAAAACACAAAAATTAGCCAGGTGTGGTAGTGTGCATCTGTAATTTTAGCTACTCAGGAAGCTGAGGCAGGAGGATCTCTTGAACACTGAAGGCGGAGGTTGCAGTTAGCTGAGATCATGCCACTGCAGTCCAGCTTGGGTGACGGAGTGAGACTCTGTCTCAAAAAAATAAAAAACAGGCCGGGCGGGGTGGCTCACGCTTGTAATCCCAGCAGTTTGGGAGGCCGAGGCGGGTGGATCACGAGGTCAGGAGATCGAGACCACGGTGAAACCCCGTCTCTACTAAAAATACAAAAAATTAGCCGGGCGTGGTGGTGGGCACCTGTAGTCCCAGGTACTTGGAGAGGCTGAGGCAGGAGAATGGCGTGAACCCGGGAGGCGGAGCTTGCAGTGAGCCGAGATTGCGCCACTGCACTCCAGCCTGGGCAACAGAGCGAGACTCCATCTCAAAAAATAAAAATAAAAAAAAAATAAAAAACAAACCATGACTTATGGCTGGGCATGGTGGCTCACACCTATAATCCCAGCATTTTCAGAAGCCCAGGTGGGAGGATCGCTTGTGTCCAGGAATTTGAGACCAGCCTGGGCAACAGAGCAAGACCCCATCTCTACACAAAGTAAAAATAATTACCTGGGCCTAGTGGTATGTGCCTGTGGTCCCAGCTACTTGGGAGGCTGAGGTGGGAGGATCACTTGAGCCGGGAGTTTGAGGCTGCAATGAGTTGTGATCATGCCACTGCACTCAGCATGGGTGACAGAGGGAGACTTTATCTCTAAAAAAAAGGTGATTGGCTGGGCATGGTGGCTCACACTTGTATTCCTAGCACTTTGGGAGGCCGAGGTGGGTGGATCACCTGAGGTCAGGATGCGCTATTAACATAACTTGCTGATCAAGACCAGTCTGGCCAACGTGGTGAAACCTTGTCTCTACTAAAAATACAAAAATTAGCCAGGGGTGGTGGCAGGCACCTGTAATCCCAGCTACTCAGGAGGCTGAGGCAGGAGAGTCGCTTGAACCCCGGAGGCAGAGGTTGTGGTGAGCCAAGATCGTGCCATTGCACTCCAGCCTGGGCAACAGAGTGAGACTCCGTCTCAAAAAAAAAAAAAGGTGATTTATTAAATATTTAACTTTCCTAAAGATTTTCACATAGATAAATTTGTAAATCAGCATAAGTTCTTGATAGACAATGGCTTTTCATTTTAGGAAAGCACAATCACTTTATTTGAATGGAGGTGGGTACCTTCGGCTTGATTGCGTAATCCAATGGGATTGGGACACTGCCCCCCTTCCCTTCTTCTTTCTGGCTTCCTGTAACAGTTTTTTTCTCCAGGGAAAGAATGTATCACCTTACCTCTTCCAGGGAGGGACTCTTGATCCTTGGCAGTTAACAGAGAATAAAAGAGGTTTCCTTATTTGAAGCTAAAATGAAAACAACTTGGATAGCTTTCCAGTTTCATATACAGTGAAAGCAAGCTAGAGCAAGCCCCAAAATTGGGGTCGCATTAACATCTCACCTTGCCAAGCCTAGAGAGCATGTTGGAAGTAAACTACGCTATGATCTACAATCTATTCTCTGTAAACTAGCTAAGAGAGCCCTTTTAAAACATGTCACTGCTTTGCTTAAAGTAAAATAAAATGCAAACTCCTTATCACGGACCTTCAAGGCCTCCAAAATCTGGACTCTGCCTGCCTCTCAGACCTCATTTTTTTTTTTTTTTTTTTGAGACGGAGTCTTGCTCTGTTGCCCAGGCTGGAGTGCAGTGGCACGATCTCCGCTTACTGCAAGCTCTGCCTCCCGGGTTCAGACCATTCTCCTGCCTCAGCCTCCCGAGTAGCTGGGAATACAGGTGTCCACCACCACGCCCGGCTAATTTTTTGTATTTTTAGTAGAGATGGAGTTTCACTGTGTTAGCCAGGATGATCTCAATCTCCTGACCTCGTGATCCACTGGCCTCAGCCTCCCAAAGTGCTGGGATTACAGGTGTGAGCCACCACGCCCTGCCTCAGACCTCATCTTTTATACCTCAACCCTCACTCATTACCTTCCAGTCACACTGATCTTGGCTTTCCTTTTGTCCTCAAAATCATCAAGCCAATTCTTACCTCAAAGCCTTTTCACGTGCTATTCTTTCTGCCTGAAATGCTCTATCAACATAACTTGCTGATCAAGTCAGTTGTAGTAGTCCAGGTGAGAGAAGATGTTAGTCTTACCTAGGAAGGAGGCAGTGGAGATTGGCGAGGAGCAGATAGAATTCATATGTATTGGCCAGACATGGTGGCTCACGCCTGTAATCCCAGCACTTTGGGAGGCTAAGGCGGGGGATCATGAGGTCAGGAGTTCGAGAACAGCCTTGCCAACATGGTGAAACCCCGTCTCTACTAAAAATATAAAAATTAGCCGGGCTTGGTGGTGGGTGCCTGTAATCCTAGCTACTCAGGAGGCTGAGGCAGGAGAATCGCTTGAACCTGGGAGGTGGAGGTTGCAGTGAGCAGAGACGCGCCATTGCACTCCAGCCTGGGTGTCACAATGAAACTCCATCTCAAAAAAAAAAAAAAAAGGAGAAGAGAAGAGACAAGAGACACAGAGACAGACACCCAGGGAGAATGTCATGTAATAACAGCGGCAGAGATTGAAGTTATGCAGGTGCAAGGTAAGAAATGCCAGGGATTGTTGGCAATCTCCAGAAGCTAGAAAAGGCAAGGAAGCTTCCTCTCCTGGAGCCTACATGCAGAGCGTGGCCCTGCCAACACCTTGATTTCATACTTCCAGCCTCCATAACTACCAAACAATACATTTCCATTGCTTTAAGCTACCCACTTAGTGGCACTTTGTTATGGCAGCCCTAACAATCTAAAGTAGTTATAAATGGTGGTTTTGGAGAAGGTGGACAGAGTATAACTTAATAAAGGTTGAAAACCATATTTAGTGGTACCAATATAATATTTGCATGATTTTCTTCAATAGTACTCAATAATCCGGAGGCAGGCATGGAATAGACAATCGCAGGGTTGAGGTCTTTCTAGGTGGACAAGATAGGAAGACAATTGAGCAAGGGAGTTAATACTGGCAAGAGAGAAATTAAAACAATAGACCAGATGGGAACTAGATGGGAGAAGCAAAGAGGGGAGAGGGTCAACAGACTATAAAGAGAAGAGATAAAAACTGTGGTATCTCAATGGGGTAGAACGACAGGCGTATTAGGAGTAATGAATGAAAACCAGAATAATAGGATGGTGAGAACACAGAATGGCATAAATTAAAAATTTCAGAATTCAAACAATTCTGGTGATGAGGTCTAAAACTGGCCATGGGAGTGGGTGGGGTGGCACACTTCATAGGAATGGAATAATGGCCTCTTGTGACCGGTTTCTTTCATTTAATGTTTTTTGAGGGTCATTCATGTTGTAGCATGTATTAGTATTTCATTTCTTTTTATTGCTGCATAATAATCCATTGTCTGGATATACCATATTGTGGTTTTTTGTTTTTTTTTTTAGTTTTGCTCTTGTTGCCCAGGCTGGATTGGAGTGCAATGACACGATCTCGGCTCAGTGCAACCTCCACCTCCTGGGTTCAAACAGTTTTCTTGCCTCAGCCTCCCAAGTAGCTGGGATTACAGGCGTCTGCCACCACGCCTGGCTAATTTTTTTGGTATTTTTAGTAGAGACAGTGTTTCGCCACATTGGCCAGGCTGGTCTCGAACTCCTGACCTCGAGTGATCCCCCTGCCTTGGCCTCCCAAAGTTCTGAGATTATAGGCGTGAGCCACTGTGCCTGGCCACCATATTGTTTTTATCTATTCATTGGTTGATGGATATTTAGGTTGCTTCTACTTTTTGGCTATTATGAGTAATGCTGTGATGAACATTTGCAAACAAGTTTTTGTGTGGATATATGGTTTCATTTCTCTTGGATATATACCTAGGAATGGAATGGCTGAATCATATAGTAACTGTATGTTTAAAATTCATAGAACAACCAGACTGTTTTCCAAGAGTTTGCAGTGAGCTGATATCGCTCCAGGCTGGGCGACAGAGCAAGACTCTCTCTCAAAAACAAAAAAATTTTTTTTTCTTTGTAGAGATGGGGTCTCACTATGTTGCCCAGACTGGTCTCAAACTCCTGGCCTCAAGGGATCCTCTTGCCTGGGTTGCCTGAGTAGCTGGGATTATGGGCATGAGCCAGTGTGCTTGGCCCAATTGTTTTATTTTAAATAAATGAATGGGTTTCAATGTGGGGTCTATAAAGAAGCATGGGAATTCTGAGGGGTGAAGTCATTGTGAAGAGAAAGATGGGCAGAGGGAGCTTGGGGAGAACAGTGGAGATTGCTGGGGCTTCAGGCTGAGGGTTTGGGGTACAAGAATATGAGGAGCTCTGGCAGCAGAGGGAAGCTGAGCAGCACTAGGGAGCTGAGATTAAGAGAATGGGGAGTCCTCTGCAAGAGCACTATGGAATCTATGTGAGATAAAGTTGTCTATGCTGCCAGCCTATTCCTAGAAAGTTCCTTCTACTTTCTGCATGAATGAAACCTGGCCTTCCCATTTGAATATTACTTCCCTTGTAGCACTCTCTGGAATGTTGTCTGCTATCATTGTATGCTCTGTTTTTGTTAAGACTGGGAGTTGGCCAAGTATGGTGGATCACGCCTGTAACCCCAGCACTTTGGGAGGCAGAGGCAGGCAGATTGCCTGAGGTTAGGAGTTCAAGACCAGCCTGACCAATATGGTGAAACCCTGCCCCTGCTAAAAATACAAAAATTAGGTGGGCTTCGTGGCGGGCGCCTGTAATCCCAGCTACTCGGGAGGCTGAGGCGGGAGAATTGCTTGAACCCAGGAGGCAGAGGTTGCAGTGAGACGAGATTGTGCCATTGCACTCCAGCCTGGGTGACAGAGCAAGACTCCATCTAAAAAAACAAACAAACAAACCACAACAAAAACTGTTTCTTGATTTTTTATTTTAATTAATTAATGTATATATTTTTTGAGACAGGGTCTCACTTTGTCACCCAGGCTGGAGTGCAGTGGCACGATCAGTGCTCACTGCGGCCTTGACCTCCCCAGGCTCAGGTGATCCTCCCATCTCAGCCTCCTGAGTAGCTGGGACCACAGGCATATACCACCACACCCAGCTAATTTTTCTTGTGTTTTTAGTAGAGGCAGGGTTTTGCCATGTTACCCAGGCTGGTTTCAAACTCTTGGGCTCAAGAGATCTGCCCACTTCGGCCTCCCAAAATGTTGGGATTACGGGTGTGAGCTACTGTGCATGGCCCAAAGATAACTTCTTAAATATGAATTAGGTAGCCCTCCCTACTTAATCTCCTCCAATGGCTGGGTACGGTGGCTCTCTCATGTAGTCCCAGTTACTCAGGAGGCTGAGGCAGGAAGATCCTTTGAGCCCAGGAGTTCATGACCAGGTTGGGCAACATAGAGAGATCCTGTCTCTTAAAATATAATTCCTCTGGCCAGACACGGTGGCTCACACCTGTAATCCCAGCACTTTGGGAGGCCGAGGAGGGTGGATCACGAGGTCAGGAGTTCGAGAACAGCCTGGCCAATATGGTGAAATCCCGTCTCTACTAAAAATACAAAAATTAGCCAGGCATGGTGGTGCACAGCTGTAGTCCCAGCTACTCGGGAGGCTGAGGCAGAAGAATCACTTGAATCCAGGAGGCAGAGGTTGCAGTGAGCTGAGATTGAGCCACTGCACTCCAGCCTGGGTGACAGAGCGACCTGCCACCATACCCAGCTAATTTTTTGTATTTTTTTTGTAGAGACAGGGTTTAGCCATGTTGCCCAGGCTGGTCTCGAACTCCTGGTCTCAGGTGATCCACCTGCCTTGGCCTCCCAAAAGTGTTGGGATTACTGGCATGAACCACTGCACTCGGCCTTAAAATATACTGTTTTCTTTCCCACCTCTAGACTCTTGTTCTGAAATCTTCTTTCCCTCTCCCACTTCTCAACATTTGCTGATAGAATAGCATTTGTACAGACACATAGACCAATAGAACAGAATAGAGCCCCAAAATAAACCTATGCATTTACAGTCAATTGATTTTCAACAAAGGTGCAAAGAACACACAATGGGTAAAGGGTAGTCTTTTTAATAAATGGTGTTGGAACAACTAGATATCCACATGCAGAATGAAATTAGACTCTCACCTCATACCATATACAAAAATCGAGGGCCAGGTGTTATGGCTCACACCTTTAATCCTAGCACTTTGAGAGGCTGAGATGAGATGATTGCTCAAGCCCAGAAGATTGAGACCAGCCTGGGAAACAGGGAGACCCCCGTACCCCGTCTCTACTAAAATAAAAAAAATAGCTAGGCATGGTGGTACATGCCTATGGACCCAGCTATTCAAGAGGCTGAGGAGGGAGGATCACTTGAGCCCAGGACTTTGAGGCTACAGTGAGCCTTGATTGCACCACTGCACTCCAGCCTGGGTGACAGAGCAAGACCCTGTCTTAAATAAAAATCAATTCAAAATAGACTTAAGCCTTAAACACAAGACCTCAAACTAAAATTACTAGAAGAAGAAAATATAGGGGAAAAGCTACATGACCTGGGTCTGGGCAATGATTTTTAAAATATGACCCCAAAAGTACAGGCAAAAAGAGTGAAAATAGAGAAATGGTGTTATATGAAACTAAGAAACTTTTGCACAGCAAAGAAAACAATCAATGGAGTGAAGAGACAACGTATGGAATGGGAGAAAATATTTAAAAACCATATATCTGATGAGGGGTTAATATCCAAATTTTAAAATGGGCAAAAGATCTGAATAGACATTTCTCAAAAGAAGACATACAAATGGCCAACAAGTATATGAAAAAATGCTCAGCATCATTAATCATCAGGGAAATGCAATCTAAAGCCACAGTGAGATATTACCTTGCACCTGTTAGAATGGCTACTATAACAGTGTTCCCAAGGACATGGAGAAAGGGAACCCTTGTACACTGTTGGTGGAATGTAAATTAGTACACCCATTATAGAAAACAGTATGGAGGTTCCTCAAACAATTAAAAACAGAACCACCATAGGATACAGCAATCTCACTACTGGATATATATTCAAAGGAGATGAAATCAGTATGTTGGGCCGGGCGCAGTGGCTCACGCCTGTAATCCCAGCACTTTGGGAGGCCGAGGCGGGAGGATCACGAGGTCAGGAGATTGAGAGCATCCTGGCTAACACAGTGAAACCCCGTCTCTACTAAAAATACAAAAAATTAGCCGGGCGAGGTGGCGGGCACCTGTAGTCCCAACTACTCAGGAGGCTGAGGCAGGAGAATGGCATGAACTGCAGGGGGCGGAGCCTGCAGTGAGCCAAGATCGCGCCATTGCACCTCCAGCCTGGGCGACAGTGAGACTCTGTCTCAAAAAAAAACAACAACAACAACAAAAAAAGAAATCAGTATGTTGAAGAGGCATCTATACTAACATGTTCATTGCAGTGGTATTCACAACAGCCAAGTATGGAATTAACCTAAGTGTCCATCAGTGGATGAACAAATAAAGAAAATGTGGTGGCCAGGCGTGGTGGTTCGTGCCTGTAATTCCAGCACTTTGGGAAGCTGAGGTGGGCAGATCATTAGGTCAGGAGATCGAGACCATCCTGGCCAACATGGTGAAACCCATCTCTACTAAAAATACAAAAATTAGATGGGTGTGGTGGCGCACGCCTGTAATCCCAGCTACTCAGGAGGCTGAGGCAGGAGAATCACTTGAACCTGGGAGGGGGAGGTTGCAGTGAGTTGAGATTGCATCACTGCACTCTAACCTGGTGGCAGAGTGAGACTCCGTCAAAAAAAAAAAAAAAAAAGAAAGAAAGAAAGAAAGAAAGAAAGAAAGAAAGAAAGAAAGAAAATGTGGTTTATGACCAGGTACAGTCATAAACTGTACAGGTACAGTGACTCATGCCTGTAATCCCAGTACTTTGGGAGGCAGAGGCGGGCAGAAGACTTGAGGCCAGGAGTTCGAGACCAGCCTGGCCAGCATGGCGAAACCCTGTCTCTACTAAAAATACAAAAATTAGCCAGACATGGTGGCATGTGCCTGTACTCCCAGCTACTTGGGAGACTGAGGCACAAGAATTGCTTGAACCCAGGAGGTAGAGGCTGCAGTGAGCTGGGATTGTGTCACTGCACTCCACCCTGGGCGGCAGAGCAAGACTCTGTCTCAAAAAAAAAAAAAGTGATTTATATATATAATGGAATGCTATTCAGCCTAAAAGAAGAAGGAAATGCTGGCCAGGTGCGGTGGCTCATGCCTGTAATCCCAACACTTTGGAGGCCAAGGTGGGCGGATCACCTGAGGTCGGGAGCTCAAGACCAGCCTGACCAACATGGAGAAACTCCATCTCTATTAAAAATAAAAATTAGCTGGGTGTGGTGGCACATGCCTGTAGTCCAGGCTACTTGGGAGGCTGAGCCAGGAGAATTGCTTGAACCTGGGAGGCAGAGGTTGCAGTGAGCCAAGATCGCACCACTGCACTCCAGCCTGGGCAACAAGAGCGAGACTCCGTCTCAAGGAAAAAAAAAAAAGAAGGAAATGCTAATATCTGTGACAACATGGATGAACTGGGAGGATGTTATGTTAAGAGAAATGAACGAGGCACAGAAAGACAAATACTGCTTGATTTCTCTCATATGTGGAGTACAAGTTGAACACACGGAAGTAGAGAGTAGAATGGTGCTTTACTAGGGGCTGAGGAGATATTTGTCAAAGGATACAAAATTTCATTTGGGAGGGATAAGTTCAGGAGGCCACTTTGAGAGGCCAAGGCAGGCGGATCACCTGAGGTCGGGAGTTCGAGACCAGCCTGACTAACATGGAGAAACCCTGTCTCTACCAAAAATATAATATTAGCTGGGCATGGTGGTGCATGCCTGTAACCCCAGGAGGCTGAGGCAGGAGAATCACTTGAACCCGGGAGGCAGAGGTTGCAGTGAGCCAAGATCACATCATTGCACTCCAGCCCGGGCAACAAGAGTGAAACTCCGTCTCAAAAAAAAAAAGAAGAGATCCATTGTATAACATGGTGACTGTAGCCACTATGAATATGTATTGTATTCTTGAAAATTGCTTAAAGAACGTATTTTAAACATTTCCAGCACAAAAATATGAGGTAATGCATATATTAATTAGCTTGACTTAGCCATTTCACAATGTATACATATTTTAAAACATCCTGGCCAGGGGCACAGTGGCTCACTCCTGTAATCCCAGCACTTTCAGAGGCCGATGTGGGTGGATCACCTGAGGTTAGGAGTTTGAGACCGTCCTAGCCGAAATGGCAAAACCCCGTCTCTACTGAAAACACGAAAATTAGCCAGGCATGGTGGTGTGCATCTGTAATCCCAGCTACTTGGGAGTCTGAGGCAGGAGAATCGCTTGACTCGGGAGGCGGAGGTTGCAGTGAGCCGAGATTGCGCCACTGCACTCCAGCCTGGGCGACAAGAGTGAAACTCTGTCTCAAAAAAGAAAAAGAAAAAAGAAAACATCCTGTTGTACACAATATATATATTTTTGTCAATTAATAAAAATCAATAAATTTAATTAAAAAAATAGTCGAGTGAAGTTATTTCCCATGACTAGCTCCTCTTCTTCCTTTAGATTTCATCTTACATGTCACTTTCTTGGAGAGGCCTTACCAACCTAACTAAAGTAGCTCCCCAGTTTTAATGTTTTTCACTGGGTTCCTACGCCTCCCCCACCAGTCTAAGAACTCCATGAAGCCAGTATGTCTTGTGTTCAGTACATAGGGAAGACTCAATAGGTCTTTGTTGACTGAATGAAATGAAAGAAGTCCTTCAACATCCTGCCCCTCTGCTCCCGCAACCCCCAAACCACGAGTACTTTGTCCTCTCTTCTCTTGGGATATAATGGAAGAGGAGTCTTCTACCAAGGCCGTTCTCTGCCACTTTCCTCAAGAAGCTCCTTGCCTCCTTGATTCATTGTCTTGTATACTCTTTTTTTTTTTTTTTTTTTTGAGACAGAGTCTCGCTCTGTTGCCCAGGCTGGAGTGCAGTGCTCCAATCTCAGCTCACTGCAACTTCTGCCTCTGGGTTCAAGCGATTCTCCTGCCTCAGCCTCCCAAGTAGCTGGGATTACAGGCACACGCCACCATGCCCAGCTAATTTTTTTCATATTTTTAGTAGAGACGGGGTTTCACCATATTGGTCAGGCTGGTCTCGAACTCCTGACCTCAGGCAATCCACCTGCCTCGGCCTCCCAAAGTGTTGGGATTACAGGCGTGAGCCACTGGGCACGGCCCTGTGTACTCTTCACTAATCCTTTCCTATCAATATTCAAAGATGTTCCCCTTAAACAATCAACCAACCACAAATCCCAAAAGTTTCTTCCTCTACCAGGCTTCAGATCGGCACATGACTGCCTTCTTGCCTTGACTTTCAGGACTCTGCTGTCCCCTATATTCCTTTTATCTTAGCCTCCTTCTCTGGCTTTTTTTTTTTTTTTTTTTTTTTTGAGACAGAGTCCAGTCCTGCTCTGTCTCCCAGGCTGGAGTGCAGTGGCGCGATCTCGGCTCACTGCAACCTCTGCCTTCTGAGTAGCTGGGATTACAGGCACACACCAACATGCCCGGCTACTTTCTTTGTATTTTTAGTAGAGATGGGGTTTTGCCATGTTGGCCAGTCTGGTCTCGAACTCCTGACCTCAGGTGATCCGCCCGCCTCGGCCCCCCAAAGTGCTGGGATCACAGGCGTGAGCCACCGCGCCCGGTCTTCTGGCTCTTTCTAAAGATTGGGATTTCCTAAGGTCCTATTCTGTTCAACCTCCATTGAAAAGTGTTGGGGTGGAGTTTGGGAAGGAGGGGCTGAGGAATGAGGCTGGTGGGGAATAAAGAGAGGGGATATGAGAAGCCCCGAGGTCTGGGGTCAAGGAGACAGGCGTGGGGGAACGATTTGAGCCACTGTGACGTGTAGCGGGGGGAGACAGCAGGGAGGCGCGTGCCCGGGCACGACAGCCTGGTGCACAGCCGAGAAAGCAAGCGCGCGTGCGCGTAGCGGCCTCTCTGCGCCTGCGCCGCCCTTGCTGGTCTTTCGCCGGCAAAAAGAGGACGTAGAAAAGAGGACACCGGAAGCTCACTCTTCACCCGGAAATGGTTATTGAGGAACATGGCGTTGCTGGTGCGAGTCCTTGTGAGTGAAGGAGTAATTTTCTACGGTAGCTCTCTGGGTCCCGGGTTGGAGTTCGACAAGGCAGGGCGAGAGGAAGTGGAAGGAATTGCAGGAGGGGAGCCTGTGTTATAGCTAGGCTGCGTGGCCGTTTTTCCATGGGGAAACTGAGGCAGCTTCCTACCTCTTCCTACCCCCGTTTTGACCTTAGCTCCCCCATCTTTCGAGAAGGGGAAGAGTGACATCTGGCCTTTATTTGATGGTGTTTGCTTTTCCTTCCCTTCCCCATGTACCTTCTTCCCTTCAGGGAGAGGAGCGTGTAGGACACTGATTGGAGTTTCAGGAGACCTGGGTTCTAGTCCCTGACTGTCACTGATGCATAGTGACTTTGAGCAAGTCACTTTTGGGCCTCATTGACCCTATGTGAAAAACGAGGACATTTATCTCTTGCATTCTCTTTAGATTCTGAGATTCTCAGGGTTTCTTTCATAGGTAATAAGTCAGTTCTTAACTGTACAGTTAAGTGGATATATAGATTATTAGATTGAAAGCTGCGTGAGAATTGGAGCCATGTCTGTCTCGGTCGTTTTCACTTTGGCACATCATAGGTGTTAAATGATTACTTGTTGAATAAATGAATGAAGTAAGGAAAGACTACTAGACTCTTTAGCACCTGTGTGTGAAACTACTGCACCTCTTGAGATTTAGTCCTGATCCTTCCAGCATACTCTTTTCTCTAGGAATTAAAGGAGAAAAGAAAGTGGCAGCAGAAAAAACGTTAGGATACAGAGCTTAGTTTTTAGTCATGGAGGGATGGGAGAGTGTATAGTTTTAGCAAGTCTTCAAAAACTGGGTCAAAGACATTGTTTTTCATAGTAGACATGGTCTATTCCTGCCTCTGGGTAACTTTTGAATTGTTATTTTATATTTGTATTTTTGATCTTTTTATATATGTCTTACAAGGACGACAGTTTTACTTCTTGTATTCCTTGCCAGCCTAGCAGAGTGAGATACCCTCGACTGCTGTTCAGTAAATATTTATTTGTAGGGTAGCCCCTGTAACTGCCCGAAAGATTCACCTGGTGAGGTGATTGTTTGATTTCAGGCCAGAAATTGATTCAGAAATGAGGACTGCTGGGGAAATGGCAATTAGGATGTTCTGAATTTAGTGTTTTTTTTTTTTTTAAAATCCTTTCCCTCCCACCCTTTAGTTTTTGTTTTGTTTTGTTTTGTTTTTGAGGCAGAGTCTTGCTCTGTCGCGGAAGCTGGAGTGCAGTGGTGCCATCTCGGGCTCACTGCAACTTCTGCTCCCGGGTTCAAGCGATTCTCCTGTGCCAGCCTCCCGAGTAGCTGGGATGGCAGGCATGCACCACACCACACCTGACTAATTTTTGTATTTTTTTTTTTTTTTTGAGATGGAGTCTCGCTCTGTCACCTAGGGTGGAGTTCAGTGGTGTGATCTTGGCTCACTGCAACCTCTGCCTCCTGGGTTCAAGCAATTCTTCTGCTTCAGCCTCCCAAGTAGCTGGGATTACAGGCGCCTGCCACCACACCTGGCTAATTTTTGTATTTTTAGTAGAGATGGGGTTTCACCATGTTGGCCAGACTGGTCTCAAACTCCTGACCTCATGATCCGCCTCCCTTGGCCTCCCAAAGTGCTGGAATAACAGGCATGAGCCACCGAGCCTGGCCTGATAACTAACATTTTATAGGGCACTTACTATGTGCTAAGCACTTTAAAATACTTACCTAATCCTTATAACATCCCTTTGGAAAGGAGGGCGTGTTATTTCCTCTATTTTACAGATAAGAAAACTGAACCACAGAGAAGTATTCCTGGCCAGGTGCGGTGGCTCACACCTGTAATCCCAGCACATTGGGAGGCTGAGGTAGGTGGATCACTTGAGGCCAGGAGTTCAAGACCAGCGTGGCCAACATGGTGAAACCCTGTCTCTACTAAAAATACAAAAATTATCCAGGCCTGGTGGTGGGCGCCTGTAATCCTAGCTACTCGGGAGGCTGAGACACGAGAATTGCTTCAACCCAGGAGGCGGAGGTTGCAGTGAGCTGAGATTGTGCCACTATACTCCAGCCTGGGTGAAAGAGTGAAACTCTGTCTCAAAAAAAAAAAGTATTCCTGAAACATTCTTGTTAGTCTTGCTTTATTTTTTCCTCTTTTTGTCTTGTCAGCCAATATTTTCCCTTCTCCAGTGATGGGTTTGGGAAGGAGGAGGAAACTAAAACACTGCTATCATTGAATGACTACAGCAGAGAGCCTGGACATTTGATCAGTGGAACTGGACATGCTTATGGTTTTTATGAGTTGTCCTGGGCGTTGCTGATCGTTTCTGATTTTCTTTGGAAATAGTAAAAATTGCAGAAAGCCACCCTGTACTTCAGAAAATTTTTAAAAAGTTGTGGTAAAATACATACATATAACAAAATTTACCTTTTAAACTTTTTTTTTTTTTCCTGAGACGGAGTTTCACTCTTGTTGTCCAAGCTGGAGTGCAATGGCGTGATCTTGGCTCACTGCAACCTCTGCCTCCCGGGTTCAAGCGATTCTCCTGCCTCAGCCTCCTGAGTAGCTGGGATTACAGGCACGTGCCACTACGTTCAGCTAATTTTTTGTATTTTTAGTAGAAATGGGGTTTCACCATTTTAGCCAGGCTGGTCTCGAACTCCTGACCTCAGGTGATCCGCCCGCCTTGGCCTCCCAAAGTGCTGGGATTACAGACGTGAGCCACTGTGCCTGGTCACCTTTGAAACTTTTTAAGTGTACAGTTCTGTGGTATTGAGTGCATTTACATTGTTGTGCCATCTGTACCACCCTTATCCACAGAATTCTTTTCGTTTTATAAAACTGAAACTCTGAACCTATTAATAACTCTCTATAGTCTTTTCTCCCCAGCCCCTGGCAGCCACCATTCTACTTTCTGTCTCCATGAGTTTAACTACTCCTGTGTACCTCATATAAGTGGAATCATACAGTATTTGACCTTTTGTGACTGGCTTATTTCATTTAGCATAATGTCCTCAAGGTTCATCCATGTTGTAGCATGTGTCAGAATTTTCTCTTTTTTTTTTGAGATAGGGTCTCACTCTGTCATGCATGCTGAAGTGTAGTGGCTCAATCATAGCTCACTGCAGCCTTGACCTCCTGGGCTCAAGTGATCCTCCCACTTCAGCCTCCTGAGTAGATGGGACCACAGGCATGTGCCACCACGCCTGGCTAATGTTTTTTTCTTTTTTGTAGAGATGGGGTCTCCTTATGTTGCCCAGGCTGGTCTTGAACTCCTGGGCTCAAGCAATCCTATTGTCTTGGTCTCCCAAAGTGCTGGGACTACAGGCGTGAGCCACTATGTCCAGCCTGTTTAATTTGTTGAGGAATTGTCCTACTGTTTTCCACAGCAGATACACTGTTTTACATTCTCACCAGCAGTGCACAAGGGTTCCAGTTTCACCACATCCTTGCCGACACTTGTTATTTTCTGGTTTTTGTTTGTTTGTTTTTGAGACAAGGTCTTGCTCTGTCACACAGGCTGGTGTGCAGTGGCCCAATGACAGCTTACTGCAGCCTCGACTTCTGGGCTCAAGTGATCCTCTCATCTTAGCCTCCCGAGTAGCTGGGACTACAGGTGTGTGCCAACACGCCCAGCTAATTTTTAAATTTTTAGTAGAGAGGAGTTCTTGCTATGTTGCCCAGGCTGGTCTCAAATTCCTGAGCTCAAGTGATGCTTCTGCCTTGGCCTCTCGAAGTGTTAGGATTACAGGTGTGAACCACCACACGTGGCCTTATTTTCTATTTTTTGACACTAGCCATTCTAATGAGTATGAAATGGTGTCTCATTGTAGTATTGATTTACATTTCTCTAGTGACTAGTGATATTGGGCACCTCTTCATGTCTTTTTTCTTTTTGAGACAGAGTTTCGCTCGTGTTGCCCAGGCTGGAGTGCAATGGCATGATCTTGGCTCACCACAACCTCTGCCTCCTGAGTTCAAGCAATTCTCCCACCTCAGCCTCCCAAGTAGCTGGGATTACAGGCCTGCGCCACCATGCCTGGCTAATTTTGTATTTTTAGTATAGATGGGGTTTCCCCATGTTGGTCAGGATGGTCTCAAACTCCCGACCTCAGGTGATCTGCCTGCCTCAGCCTCCCAAAATCCTGGGATTACAGGCGTGAGCCACCACGCCCAGCCTTAAATTTTGTATTTTTTGTAGAGATGGGGTTTTGCTATGTTGGCCAGGCTGGTCTTGAACTCCTGACCTCAGGTGATCCACTCGCCTCGGCCTCCCAAAGTGCAAGGATTACAGGCATGAGCCACCGCATCTGGCAAGTTTTTCATACATTTTGAATATCAATCCCTCATCAGATAATATGATTTGCATGTATTTTTCCTATCTTGTGGGTTGCTGTTTCAGTCTGTTGATACTATTCTTTGATACACAAAAGTTTTTAATTTTCATTAAAATTTTCCTGAAGTCCAACTTATTTTTTTTTCTTTTATTGCCTACTCTTTTTTTTTGACAGGGTCTTGCACTGTCACCCAGGCTAGAGTGCAGTGGTACAATCTAGACTCACTGCAGCCCCTGCCACCCAGGTTCAAGCGATTCTCCTGCCTCACCCTCCCGAGTAGCTGGGATTACAGGCATGCACCAGCACACCTGGCTAATTTTTATGTTTTTAATAGAGAGGGGGTTTTCCCATGTTGGCCAGGCTGGTCTCGAACTCCTGACCTCAAGTGATCTGCCCATCTCAGCCTCCCAGAGTGCTGGGGTTACAGGTTTGAGCCACCATGCCTGGCCTATTGCCTACTTTTTTGATATCATATTCAAGAAATCATTGCAAAATCCAATGTCATGAGGCCATTCCCATAAGTTTTCTTTTAAAAGTTTTATCATTTTAGGTCCTACGTTTTGGTCTTTTATCCATTTTGAGCTAATTTGTGTACATGTTACAAGCTTTTACTATATTTTATGAGCTGTTTTCTTAGCGACTGCCCTGGGATTACAATGAACATCTTAATTCATAACAGTCTTTTTTTTTTTTTTTTTTTTGAGACGGAGTCTCGCTCTGTCACCCAGGCTGGAGTGCAGTGGCGCGATCTCGGCTCACTGCAAGCTCCGCCTCCTGGGTTCACGCCATTCTCCTGCCTCAGCCTCTCCCAGTAGCTGGGACTACAGGCGCCCGCCACCACGCCCGGCTAATTTTTTTGTATTTTTAGTAGAGATGGGGTTTCACTGTGGTCTCGATCTCTTGAACTCGTGATCCGCCCGCCTCGGCCTCCCAAAGTGCTAGGATTACAAGCGTGAGCCACCGCGCCCGGCCTAATTCATAACAGTCTTGTTTGGATTAATACGAACTTGATTTCCGTAATATGTAAAGACTTTCTTTCTATATAGCTCTGTTCCTTCCCCCACATTGTGTTATCGTCATCTAAATTACATCTTTATGCATTATATGTTTACCAATGTAGATTTATAATTATTTCTTCTTGTAGTTGTCTTTTAAATTAAAAAGAAAAAGAATTACAAACAAAAAATTCATTTGTACCGTATTTCTTATTTACTTAAACAGTTACCTTTACCAGTCTACTTTATTTCTTCATGTAGATTTGAGTTATTGTGTAGTTTCCTTTCATTTCAAGCTGAAGGTCTGCCTTATTCTTGCAGGGCAAGTCTACTACTGACAAATTTTTTCCATTTTGTTTTTCTGGGAAATCTTCATTTTTCCTTCACTTTCGAATAATAGTTTTGCTGGATATAGAATTCTTGTTTGAAAACCTTTGTCTTTCCATGTTTTGACTATTTTATCCCACTGCCTTCTGGCTGCTACAGTTTCTGAGAGGAAATCAACTGTTAATGTTCTTGAGGATGCTTTGTATATGATGAGTTTCTTCTCTTGCTCATTTAAAGAATCTCTTTGTCTCTTGGCAGCTTGCATATGATGTGTCTGTGGCTCTCTTTATGTTTATCCTATTTGGAGTTAGTAGAGCTTCTTGGATTCCTAAATTACCATTTTCCATTATCTTTGGGATGTTTTCTGCCATTATTTCTTCAAATATTTTTCTGTCCTTTTATTTTCTTTCCTTCTGAGACTCTAATTATACATATATTGGTGTGTTTGATGGTGTCCCACAGTCTGAGGCTGTTAAATTTGTTCTTTTTTTTTTTCTTTTTTTCTTTTTGCTTTTCATTTTGAGGCTATTGTCTTTATTGCTTTTTCTTTCTGTTCCTTGGACTGGATGATCTAAATTGACCTATCTTCAAGACCACTGATTCTTTTCTTCTGCCTGTTCAAATCTGCTGTTCAGTCCCTCTAATGAGTTTTTCATTTTAGTTGTTGGACTTTTCAATTCTAGAATTTATTTTGTCTTTAAAAAAATAACTTCTCTTTCTGTTGATATTCTCTTTGGCGCCATCTCGGCTCACTGCAACCTCCACCTCCCGGGTTCAAGCAATTCGCCTGCCTCAGCCTTCTGAGTAGCTGGGATTACAGGTGCCTGCCACCATGCCCGGCTAATTTTTGTATTTTATTATTATTATTATTATTATTATTATACTTTAGGTTTTAGGGTACATGTGCACAATGTGCAGGTTTGTTACATATGTATCCATGTGCCATGTTGATTTCCTGCACCCATTAACTTGTCATTTAGCATTAGGTATATCTCCTAATGCTGTCCCTCCCTAATTTTTGTATTTTTAGTAGAGATGGGGTTTCACCATGTTGGCCAGGATGGTCTCAAACTCCTGACCTCAGGTGATCCACCTGCCTTGGCCTCCCAAAGTGCTGGGATTACAGGTGTGAGCCACTGCACCCGGCCACTTTCCTATAGTTCTTTAGACATATTTTCATTTAGATCTTTGAAAATATTTGAAATAGTTAAAAATCTCTTTGTCTGCTGCCTGGGTTTTCTTAGAGACAGTTTCTATTGATTGCATTTTTTTCCCCCTGTGTATGGGCCATACTTTATTGTTTCTTTGCATGTTTTATAACTTTTTTTTTGTTGAAAATTGGACATTTTAAATAATGTGGCCACTCTGGAAATCAGATTGTTTCCCTTCCCAAGGTTTGTTGTTGTATTTTTGTTTAGTGACTTTTCTGAATTGATTCTGTAGTCTGTATTCTTTGTTGTTTGTGGCCACTGAAGTCTCTGCTTAGTAGTCAGGTAATGATTAAACAAATTTCTTTAAATTTCTGTTAAATTTCTTAAAATTCTGTTCTCACTGCCTGGAAGCAGTGAGTATCCCAGTTTTTGCTGTGGGGCTCTGTGTGCACGTTGGGATGTACCCATAACACTCTGCCAGGCATTCGATAACTCTGCCTTAACTTTCACTTGCTGCTGTGCAGAACCTCAAGGTCAACCACATGTAAGAGATGTTCTTAGGTCTTTCCTGAGCATGTGCACAGCTTTGGGTATGTGCACAGACCTGGCTATGTTCATGGCTTCCTAGATGCCCAGGAATATGTTGTGGCTTTTCTAAGCCCCTGTGGACATCTCATTCCCCAGCTTTTCCTTTAAACCTTTTTGGTTAGCCTGTTGTTTTCTTCACCTTTTATTCACTGCCTCAGGAAGCCATGAAGTCAAACAGTTATCTCTATTTGTTTTCAACCGCTGCTCCTGGGGAAAAGGTTTTTTCACACTGGGTGAGTTCTAAGACAACTTTGAAATAGGGCCTTCGAAGGAACTGTCAGACAGATTGAATAATGCCAGTTCTTTTTTTTTTTTTTTTTTTTTTTTTCAGATTCATGCTTCTTTTTTTTTTTTTTTATACTTTAAGTTCTAGGGTACATGTGCACAACGTGCAGGTTTGTTACATATGTATACATGTGCCATGATGGTGTGCTGCACCCATTAACTCGTCATTTACATTAGGTGTATCTCTTTTTTTTTTGAGATGGAGTCTTGCTATGTCGCCCAGGCTGGAGTGCAGTGGTGCAATCTCAGCTCACTGCAAGCTCCGCCTCCCGGGTTCACGCCATTCTCCTGCCTCAGCCTCCCGAGTAGCTGGGACTACAGGTGCCTGCCACCACGCCCGGCTAATTTTTTGTATTTTTAGTAGTGATGGAGTTTCACCGTGTTAGCCAGGATGGTCTCGATCTCCTGACCTCGTGATCTGCCTGCCTTGACCTCCCAAAGTGCTTGGATTACAGGTGTGAGCCACCACGCCCGGCCTAGGTATATCTCTTAATGCTATCCCTCCCCCCTCCCCCCACCCCACGACAGGCCCTGGTGTGTGATGTTCCCCTTCCTGTGTCCATGTGTTCTCATTGTTCAATTCCCACCTCTGAGTGAGAACATGCAGTGTTTGGTTTTCTGTCCTTGTGATAGTTTGCTGAGAATGATGGTTTCCAGCTTCATTCATGTCCCTACAAAGGACATGAACTCATCCTTTTTTATGACTGCATAGTATTCCATGGTGTATATGTGCCACATTTTCTTAATCGAGTCTATCATTGATGGGCATTTGAGTTGGTTCCAAGTCTTTGCTATTGTGAATAGTGCCTCAATAAACATATGTGTGCATGTGTCTGTATAGCAGCATGATTTATAATCCTTTGGGTATATACCCATTAATGGGATGGCTGGGAATAATGCCAGTTCTTTGTAAGGCTTTGATGAACATCATCCCCATTCTGGAGTCAACTTGTCTCCTGAGGAGACTAGTTCCTTTAGTGGTTGTTGCTATTTAGAAACCACATCTGGGTGCTACATGTGCTCATTGCTACTGGAGTGTCATTGTCTGCAGGCCCTACCAGGATGTGGGTAGGAAATATATATATCTATATATACACATAAACATGCATATATCTTTTTCTTTATATATTAAAAGCCTACACCAGTTATTCTAAATTCATTCTAATACCACAGGGTTTGTTCTACTCTTTTGCCTTGCCACATTTGTTAACTCCTTTCTCTGATAGAAACCTGACCCCTCACCCTTAATGTATTTATTGATTTATTCAAATCTTTCCTGTATGTAATCTTTTGAAAGCTCAGATTGAAAAATCCCAACAAAGTGGGAGGAGGCAGTGTATAGGTAATTTTTTTTTTTTTTTTTTTTTTGAGACGGAGTCTCGCTCTTGTCCCCCAGGCTGGAGTGCAATGGTGCGATCTTAGATTACTGCAACCTCCGCCTCCCAGGTTCAAGCAATTCTGCCTCAGCCTCCCAAGTAGCTGGGACTGCAGGTGCATGCCCCCATGCCCAGCTAATTTTTTTGTATTTTAGTAGAGACGGGGTTTCACTGTGTTGCCCAGGCTGGTTGCAAACTCCTGAGCTCAGGCAGTTCACCTGCCTTGGCCTCCCAAAGTACTGGAGTAATTTTTTGTTGTTGTTTGAGATGGAGTCTCACTCTGTCACCCAGGCTGGAGTACAGTGGCAGGATCTCTGCCTACTGCAACCTCCGCCTCCCGGGTTCAAGTGATCCTTGTGCCTCAGCCTCCCGAGTAGCTGGGATTACTGGCATGTGCCACCATGCCCGGCTAATTTATATATATTATATATATATATTTTGTTTGTTTGTTTGTTTTTTGAGACGGAGTCTCGCTCTGTCGCCCAGGCTGGAGTGCAGTGGCACGATCTTGGCTCACTGCAAGCTCTGCCTCCCAGGTTCACGCCATTTTCCTGCCTCAGCCTCCCGAGTAGCTGGGACTACAGGCGCCCACCACCACACCCAGCTAATTTTTTGTATTTTTAGTAGAGGCGGGATTTCACCATGTTAGCCAGGATGGTCTCAATCTCCTGACCTCGTGATCCGCCTGCCTCGGCCTCCCAAAGTGCTGGGATTACAGGTGTGAGCCACAAAGTGCTGGGTTTCTGTTGAAAGACACCCTATTTAATATACATTGTTGATTCATTAACACTGAACTCACAGCCAACAGCACGATAACTCACTTAGCAAAATTTACCTAATAAACATATTTTCCCATAAGGCACATTGTAGCCTTCTTGCACTCAGCAATGCTAGATAGCATTTCCATACTACACTTGGGGGACATTTTAAAGATGGGATTCACCAACAAAAGCACAAAAATATGAAAAATATGGCACTAAACAGGCCATGAAAAGAATACTTGTTAACAGTATGAAAACTGAAACAAGAAGGTGGAATGTTGACCCATCTCAGCTAGGAACACGGACATTGGCAGCTCAAATTTCTTACCCCTCTGCAGATGTCCACAAATGACTACAAAAGTGCCATGAGTATTGATTTCGGGGTTTCAAATAAATTTTAGCAACCAAACCAAAGTGCTGGGCCACCACAGCCAGCCTATATTATATATTTTTTAGTACAGACGGGTTTCACTATGTTGGCCAGGCTGGTCTCAAACTCCTGACCTCAAGTGATCCACCCACCTCAGCCTCACAAAGTGCTGGGATTACAGGCGTGAGCCACAAAGTGCTGGGATTACAGGCGTGAGCCACTATGCCCGGCCTGTATTCAGTAATTTATGAAGGAATGGTTAAACATTCTCTTCCCTCTGTGGAAATATCCTTTTGTATTATAGCATGCCACATTGTAACTGGAAGGAAAGTTTGTTACCGTAGTATCTGTTCTTTGGACTCCAGAATTGAGTTAGTATCCATGGCATTTGGAATATAGGCACCAGCGGTGACTTATAAAGTGGATTTCGGCTGGGCATGGTGGCTCATGCCTGTAATCCCAGCACTTTGGGAGGCTGAGGCTGAGGGATCACCTGAGGTTGAGAGTTCGAGACCAGCCTGACCAACATGGAGAAACCCCGTCTCTACTAAAAATACAAAATTAGCCAGGCATGGTGGTACATGCCTGTAATCCCAGCTACTCGGGAGGCTGAGGCAGGAGAATCACTGAACCCAGGAGGCAGAGGTTGCGGTGAGCTGAGATTGCACCATTGCACTCCAGTCTGGGCAACAAGAGTGAAACTGCATCTCAAAAAAAAAAAAAAAAGTGGATTTCGTGTTTATAATTGATTTTCATTATTCAGAGATTCTCTATTTGTGAACTCACCTAGTTGCTAAAATTTATTTGAAACCCCAAAATCAATACTCATGGCACTTTTGTAGTCATTTGTGGACATCTGCAGAGGGGTAAGAAATTTGAGCTGCCAATGTCCGTGTTCCTAGCTGAGATGGGTCAACATTCCACCTTCTTGTTTCAGTTTTCATACTGTAACAAGTATTCTTTTCATGGTCTGTTTAGTGCCATATTTTTCATATTTTTGTGCTTTTGTTGTTGAATCCCATCTTTAAAATGTCCCCCAAGTGTAGTATGGAAATGCTATCTAGCATTGCTGAGTGCAAGAAGGCCACAATGTGCCTTATGGGAAAATATGTTTATTAGGTAAATTTTGCTAAGTGAGTTATTGTGCTGTTGGCTGTGAGTTCAGTGTTAATGAATCAACAATGTATATTAAATAGGGTGTCTTTCAACAGAAAACCATAAAACAAGGTTATGTATTGATTGTTGATGAATGTTGTGACCAGAGGCTTGCAGGAACCTAAGTCTGGCATTTCCTCTAGAAGCAATGGTTCAGTATTTGCTAACTCAGCGTTTGTGGTGATTTTATGGTGAATAACTAGAATCCACTACACCTATAAATCGTTTTCTAGCTCATGAATGAGCCAAGGAAAATACTATGTATCTTAAAAAACCACATGCAGAAATAGGCCTGTCAGTGGACTGATTAAAGGGTAGTCAGTACAAGAGGTGGTATGTCAGAATGTTTTGAAATACTGATGTAAAAATCACTGCAATTAACAATGTGCACGGGAAACAAAAACATGAAGCCTATCTTAAAAATTTTGGTTTTGGCCAGGCATGGTGGCTCATGCCTGTAATCCGAGCACTTTGGGAGGCTGAGGCGGGCCGATCACAAGGTCAGGAGATCAAGACCATCCTGGCGAACATGGTGAAACCCCGTCTCTACTAAAAATGCAAAAAATTAGCCGGATGAGGTGGTGGGTGCCTGTAGTCCCAGCTACTCGGGAGGCTGAGGCAGGAGAATGGTGTGAACCCGGGAGGTGGAGCTTACAGTGAGCACTCCAGCCTGGGCAACGGAGTGAGACTCCATCTCAAAAAAAAAAAAAATAAATAATTTTTTTTGGTTTTGAAGTGTTGGAAAGGCAAAATGACAATAAAACTAGTTCCCACTTAGTAACAGTGCATTTATCTTAAGTTAAAGGAATAATTTTTGCCATTGGGAATGGCTATAAATGTCTTTTGAACTTGGGAGAAGTTGAGATGTACTAATTGTTATAGGCCTAATATATTAGTACCTTAAGAGAGAGAGAAGTACTTCCACAGATTTATATTTATAGATGAAGTGGTGGAAGAGGTGGAAAGGAAAAAGGACGAGTAGAGGCCGACACGGTGGCTCATGCCTGTAATCCCAGCACTTTTGGGAAGCCGAGGCGGGTGGATCACCTGAGATCACGAGTTTGAGACCAGCCTGGCCAACATGGTGAAACCCCGCCTCTACTGAAAATGCAAAAATTAGCTGGGCATGGTAGCACTCCCCTGTAGTCCCAGCTACTTGGCAGGCTGAGGCAGAATTGCTTGAATCCGGGAGGCGAAGCTTGCGGTGAGCCGAGATTGCGCCACTCCACTCCAGCCTGGGTGACAGAGTAAGACTCCATCTCAAAAAAAAAAAAAA
>NW_026652296.1:25398512-25448299 GCF_009828535.3 Hylobates moloch
GATTCTCCCTGCCTCAGCCTCCTGAGTAGCTGGGATTACAGGCGCCTACCACCACGCCCGGCTAATTTTTGTAGTTTTAGTAGAGATGGGGTTTCGCCACGTTGGCCAGGCTGGTCTTGAACTCCTAACCTCAGGTGATCTGCCCGCCTTGGTCTCCCAAAGTGCTGGGATTACAGATGTGAGCCACTGTGCCCGGCCTAGAGAGATTTCTTGAAGTAATTGAGCTTATAGTTTGGGTTGGAGTGAAGAGGAGAGTCCCAGAGGAAATTACTACAAGGGAATTAGCATGTGTGGAGGGGAGCAGTGATTCCCAAACGAGAGAATCTGAGTCAGGTTTTGAAACTGTTGAGTGGAAAACACAGTAAGTATTAAGAGTTTAGAGGGGTCCAGTTGGTAAAGACCAGTAAGGATCAGGTGTTTAAGTTTCAATAAAGAGATCCTTGGAAACCACTGCAAGCTTTTGAGAAAGGGAATAAATGCCAGATTCCAAACAATATTTTAAGAAAACGGTTTTTGCTCCTCTGGCAGTTTGCTGGGGAAAGCACGGCTTGCATAATTCGGTAACAGTTGTTCATAACAGTGATGCCTTTGGTTATGTTTTTCTGTTATCAAAGTGCTTTTAGAAATGTTCCTGGGAACACTCCTGTGAGATAGCTTTTATTATTCCCATTTTTCATGAGGGAAAATGGAGACCCAGATTGTTGAGTAACCAGTTCACAGCTATTTGATGGCAGACTTGGGATTACCCTTTCTGTTACACTTCAGTGGTTTCAATTAAGGATTTGGACAAGAATTGTTGTAGGATTGGAGAAGGAAAGAACAGCTGATTGTTCCTTTCTTCTAATAAGAACTGATTTAAAAGTATTGGCCTAAGACCAACCGGAGCCAAAATTACAGAGAAAAATTTTGTTGACAGTGGAAATTACATGATGAAATTCTTCAGAAAATCTTCCAAAAGTTTGCATTGTTTCAACTTGTAATTTCCTCTTGCTCCCCCTACCCCCCCGCCTTTGGCCCTGAATCTGAAGCAGTTTCCTCTTATCCCATACTTAACATTTTTAGTACAGGAACATCTGACATTGAATGTTTCTGGTAAATCTGTCAGTGTTTGTAAAACAAAACACCAGTAACTGTCTCTCACTTGGAAAACCATTTCAACTGATCCAACCGCAGCTCAAATAAAATATTTTTAGCTCCACTTTTCACTTGAAATATAAGGTGCTGTAAGTGGCAATTATACAATTTTAGAACTGTGAGACACTTTAGAAAGCATCTGTAGGTTTAAAAATTTAATGCCTTTCTCCACCCCACCTCAACCTGTTTCTACTCAAGGAAATGGACATTCAAATTCAACTTAATATTGTGCCGAACATACTGCAAGGTACATATGTTAATTTTAAAGAAAATCCTGAGAAGTAGGGATTTTGTCTTTATTTTTGATAAAAAGAGACAACCAAGGCTCACAGAGGTGATTATCTAATATGTAGCTTCTGAACAGTACTTTCTGCCTTTAGTTATGTGGCACTTTCCACAATATGCTATTTTAATTGGTTTCAGACTAGGTCATATAGTGTTAGAGCTAGAAGGTACCTTGCAGATACTCTACCCTTTCGTCCCATAAATGAGCAAGGATTCTAGAGTTGGGTTGCCTGGGTCCATATCTTAATCCTGCTGTTAGAACTATGTGACATTGGGAGGTTGCTTATCCTCTCCATGCCTCAGTTTCCTTTTTTTAATAAATGGGTTAATGATATACCTACATGAGTGGTGATTGTGAAGTTTAAATGAGTTCATATTTGTAAAGTACCAGAAAAGTGCCTGCCATCAAATGCTCATTAAGTATTCCTCATAATTGCTATGAGGAAACTGAATGTCACAGAGGTTAAATTACTTGTAAAGATAATGTTAGAGTAGCTGAATTTAAACTAGAATCTTTGACTCCTAGTACAGTTGTCCCCAAGTATCCCTGGTCCTTTGGTTCCAGGACCTCCCTCGGATAGCAAAATCCATGGATGCTCAAGTCCTTGATATGAAGTGGCATAATATTTGCATATAACCTATGTATATCCCGCCATGTACTTTAAATAATCTCTAGATTACTTACATTTAATACAATATAGGTGCTATGTAAATAGTTGTTATACTGTATTATTTAGGGAGTAATGACGAGGAAAAAAAGTCTACATGTTTAGTACGGCATGTTTTTTTTCCTGATTTTTTTTTTCTCTTTTTTTTTTTTGAGACAGTCTCTCTGTGTCACCCAGGCTGGAGTGCAGTGGCGCAATCTTGGCTCACTGCAAGCTCCGCCTCCCAGGTTCATGCCATTCTCGTGCCTCAGCCTTCTGAGTAGCTGGGATTACAAGCGCCCGCCAGCATGCCCGGCTAATTTTTTTGTATTTTTAGTAGAGATGGGGTTTCATCGTGTTAGCTAGGATGGTCTTGATCTCCTGACCTCGTGATCCGCCTGCCTCGGCCTCCCAAAGTGCTGGGATTACAGGCGTGAGCTACCGCGCCCGGCCTGATTTTTTTTTTTGAGACCGAGTCTCCCTCTCTATCGCCCAGGCTGGAGTGCAGTGGCACGATCTCTGCTCACTTGCAACCTTCGCCTCCTGGGTTCAAGTGATTCTCGTGCCTCAGCCTCCAGAGTAGCTGGGACTACAGGTACACGCCACCATGCCTGCACTTTTTTTCCTGAATATTTTAATTTGTGGGTGGCTGAATTCATGGATGCAGAACCCATGGCTATGGAGGGCTGACTGTGTTGTACATTAATGCTTGGCAAAGGATTTTCAAGCAATTTATGTATCTGGTCCTCATTATGGCCCTATAAGGTCTACAGGTCAAGTGAAGAAAACCCTCAGATCCCTAGAGTTGGTTCCTAAAATTAAGATTTCCAATGCTGTGTACATGGCTATCATTTATACAGTGGAATGTGTTTCAGGTTCATAAAATAAAGCAGACTTCTCACTTAGCAAGAGAGAGCTCTCCCTTTCTCCAGCCTAGCCTCTCACTTTGGCCAAGAGACCTTTCTGAAGTGAGCTTCATGTTAAAGGGAAAACGTGAATTTCAGTTTTAGCTTGAACAGCCATTTAATCTCTTGTCTTGGAAATCAAGTTGCCCACGTGTGTTTTCCCACTGTAAAACTTCTACCCTAGTTTCCTCCTCCTTTTGGAGATGATGATGATCTCAGCATTCCTTACTATAAAGGGATTCTGTGAAGATCAGGTAAGTAAGTCAGTGTTTATGAAAACACATTGTAAGCCAGGCACAGCTATGCAAGCCTTTAGTCCCAGCTACTTGGGAGGCTGAAGTGGGAGGATCACTTGAGCCCAGGCATCAGGCATTTGAGGCTGTAGTGTGTGCAGTGTTAGCACCATGACTAGGCACTGGATTCCAGCCTGGGGAATGTAGTGAGACCATGTCACTTAAAAAAAAAAAAAAAAAAAAAAAAGAGGCCAGGCACAGGCACAGTGGCTCACATCTGTAATCCCAGCACTTTGGGAGTCCGAGGTAGGTAGATCACTTAAAGTCAGAAGTTTGAGACCAGTCTGGTCAACATGGTGAAACCCTGTCTCTGCTAAAAATACAGAAATTAGCCTGATGTGGTGGCTCATGCCTGTAGTCCCAGCCACTCGGGAGTCTGAGGCATAAGAATTGCTTGAACCCAGGAGGTGGAGATTGCAATGAGCCAGGATCATGCCCCTGCATTCCAGCCTGGGTGACAGAGCCAGACTCAGCCTCAAAAAAAAAAAAAAGACATTTCAAACTGTAATTTGAATTATAATCTAATCATAAAATGCCAGAAGTCTGCTTATTTTGTTTCTCTTCCCAGAGGGAGCCCATGCCCACTGCTTGAGTCACCTATTACCAGAATTATTTTAGTCTGTGGAACCAGTAGTAGGCAGTGGTATATCTTATCCTTGGAGAAATGAGCATGTGGAGGCTTGGTCTTGGTCCCGTTTTGGAAGTTCTTCATTCATGTGATACCCCATTCTGGCAGGACTTCTAAACTTAGGTACTAAAGGCCAGATCTGGAATGGTCCTGAGTGTAGTCGCTTCTGTCCCTGTGGAATTAGTGTGCCACCCTCCTGGCCTGTGGCTGCAACCCAGATATGATACTGTGAGAGAAGAAATATATATTTGGTCTTTATCCCTGGTTCCTGGCACAGAGCTCTTGAAACCCTTGCAAAGTGATTGGGGTGAGAGGAGTGTCTTTTGTTATTTATAATAAGCCCCTTTCAACCATACATGAGTTTATGGGTTTTTTTTTTGTATAGCTGGGGGCCTCGCTTTGTTGCCCAGGCTGGTTTCCACCTCCTGACTTCAAGTAATCCTGCTTCAGCCTCTCAAAAGTGCTGAGATAATAGGAGTGAAGGCATGAGCCTCTATGCCCGGCAGTGAGTTTATGTTAATAAGGTGACTCTTGGAGGGTAGAGGCTAGTTGCTAGAGGAACAAATATGTGTGTAGAAGGTTGGAACTCGTAGTTTCTCCCACTCCTCCCTGACTTTTGGAAGGGGAGAGGAGCTGGAGATTGAGCTGATGACCAATGGTCAGTGATAATCAATCATGTCTACGTAATGAAGCCTCCATGGAAATCCTTGGGTTTGGAGAGCTTCTAGGTTAGGAAACATATCAAAGTGTAGGGAGGGTGGCACACCCGGAGAGCAAGCTCCTACCCCATACCTTGTCTTTTGTATCGCTTCTATTTGGCTGTTCTCGAGGTGTATCCATTATAATAAACTGATAAACGTAAGTGAAGTGCCTCCCCGAGTTGAGCCATGCTAGCAAATTATTGAATCTGAGGAGGCAGCTGTGGGAACCCCCAGTGTATGGACAAGTTGGACAAAAGTGTGAGTAACCTGGGGACCCACTACTTGTGATGGGAGTCTGAAGTGGGGGACAGTCCTGTTGGATGGCGCTGTGAGGTCTCTGCTAACTCCAGGCAGTTAGTGTAAGAATTAAGTTAAATTGTAGGACACCCAGTTGGTGTCTGCAGAGAACTAGAGAATTGCTTGGTATGGAGACCCCTTGCCCCTGCACATTTGGTGTCAGAAGCAGAGTGTTGAGTATAGAAAAAAGAGTTTTTCATCTTTACCGGAAGTTCTCTGAACCCTGTCATTTAGAATTTTTGTGGAGGCTTATTGTTGGCATGATTGATTAAATCACTGGGTACCGGTGATTGGCTCAGTCTCTAATCCCTCTCCTCTCCTGGAGGTGGGGATGCCGTGAGGAGCTGGGGCTGAGTTCCAACCCTCTACTCCTGTGGTTGGTTCCTCTGGCAACCAGCCTCCATCCTGCATGAATCACCTCATTAGCATAAACTCAGGTATGGTTGAAAGGGGCTTATTATGAGTTACACCCCCATCACTCAGAAATTCCAAGGGTTTTAGGAGCTCTGTGCCAGGAACTAGAGATGAAGACCAAATATATATTTCTAATCATATTACAGTGTCACAGGTGCACTCTTTGCCTTCCATGTAGGGAGTATGATTTAGATTCCTGACAGATTATTTTTTTCTTTCTTTAGAGGAACCAGACTAGCATTTCTCAGTGGGTTCCAGTATGCAGCCGATTGATACCTGTGTCTCCTACCCAAGGACAGGGGGACAGGGCTCTGTCTGGCACTTCCCAGGTAAGATTTGTTGTTCTTTTGCTTAGTATGAAAACCTTAGTGTTTATGTGCAAATGTCATATATTTATAGATTAGGCAACCAAATTGTGTGATGGAAAAACCTCATGAGACCACTCTGGGTCTCTGTGGTGCCAGCTTAGGACTGATTCCTAAAGTATGGTGTCTAGGGCGTTGCTTCTAAATACTCTAGCAGTGGAACTTAGCCTAGGATACCATGCTACAGTCTGATGATTTTTATTGTTAGGGAATTTTTCCAGATATTCATCTCTGAGTTAACCTTTTTCGGTTTTCTTTTTGTAGCCATCTTGTGCTACTTTTATTAGGGCGTGATAATTATTTCTTTTTCCTTTATATGAATATAAAATCCAAGAAACAATTATTTGAGGTATTCATTTACCGTTGACCACCTAATCATTATAATGTAGTTTACCTTGGACCTTGTGTGAGGGGTTTTCTCCCTTCCTGATTTTTGTTAATAATACAAATAATTTAGTAATAAGGGAAATAAAAATCACCTACAACTTCAAATCTGAAAACGTCAGTATTTTCATCTCTGCTGGTTCTTTTTCAGCCTCTGTGTGTGTGTGTGTTTGTGTGTGTGTGTGTGTGTGTATGTATATGTAATTTTATTCCTGAAGTACCCTAACAAATGTCCACAGAAGTTTATATTCTGGTATCTTTTCACTTATTAGAGTGGACATTATTCATATTGTTTTGATAGACTTTGTAATTAAAAATTTAATGACCATATAATATTTTATTTACTTAGCCTTTGATATGAAAATCATTTCCTTTTTTTTTTTTTGCTATTATAAGCTTTAATTTTCTTACCATTGTCTTAGCACATATTTTTTTCTTACTTTTAATTACTTATTAAATTCCTAGGAAGGCATACCTTGGGTCAGAGTATGAACAGTTTGCCTCTTCAAAAGTTTGTTTTAATTTATGCTGCCACCAGCAATGTATATATAAGTAGTTTTTCATCATTACCTCTCTCAAGTTGAATTTTTTTTAACTTAAATAAATTGGGTAGGAAATGTTACCTTTTGTTTTGTTTTGTTTTGTTTTTGTTTTGAGACGGAGTCTCGCTCTGTCGCCCAGGCTGAAGTGCAGTGGCGCAATCTCAGCTCACTGCAAGCTCCGCCTCCTGGGTTCACGCCATTCTCCTGCCTCAGCCTCTCTGAGTAGCTGGGACTACAGGCGCCCGCCACCACGCCTGGCTAATTTTTTGTATTTTTAGTAGAGACGGCGTTTCACCGTGGTCTCGATCTCCTGACCTCATGATCCGCCCACCTCGGCCTCCCAAAGTGCTGGGATTACAAGCGTGAGCCACCGCGCCCAGCCAGTGTTACCTTGTTTTACCTTGTATTTCTTTGTTTAGCTCTCAGGGTTATGTATTTTTTCTGTGTTGATCAGTAGTTTTTCAGTTTGTGAAAATTGTATGCTTATGGCATTTCTCCATTCATCTATTGGGAACTCAGTTTTCTTACCAATTTGTGATTTTTATCTGTAGTCATTAACTTTCATATTTGATGCAATTAAAAATATGCTACATGTAATTATATATATTATATAATGTATGTAACATATATAATCTGCTTAAAAGTTCCCTCCAATTAATGTGTAAGCCCTGCCCTTCTGGGGACATCTTGTTTTTCTCTTGTATTTCCTGGTCTTTTCACTATGCCCGGCACAGAGTAGTCACTAAGTGTATGTTGAATGAATGGAGAATATGCCTGTGCAGAAGAGGCATCTACTTTGGGTAGTTATGCAGGTATTTCTTTTCAGAGCTGGGGCTGTGTTCTGTTACTTTTTGTACAAATTTTTAATAGCATTTGTTATTTGTATGTGTGTAGATGGTAGGGGAAAATAACTCATTATATGAATCTCTGACTTGTGCCCTACTCTTTGGGTCAGTAAACGTTTCTTGAGCACCTGATAAGTACCGGGTGCTGTATTAGGCTCTGGGACAACATTATAGCAAAGCATTTATGTAAATAACTTGGGGTGGTTTATCTCATGCTGACCAGATGTAATTTTAGTCATTGTAAATCAACTGGATGTTTTGTCGTATCGACTGTAACTTACTGGAGTATCTTCCTGTCTTTGAGGTCCCCTGGTTGGAAACTTCTGCTTCAGAATGGCATCCTCAGGTACATGTCTCACAGGGAGGAAGATATGGCTCAGAATGAGAAAGAGTTTTGTTAATTAGAATTGTGCATAATGGGATGTGTGGGCTGCGTTTTCACATAGTAAATTTACTCTTACTGGAAATATTCAGGCAGTGATAGGATGAATGTATGTCAAGGGCCTGACATAAAGGAATCCTTCCTTCGATGAGTGGTAGTATCAGGTATCTGTAAGATAATGTCCAGTGCTATAATCCTATTATTGTTTTCAAAGAGCTAGAGACATACTTTCAGCTTTGTCTTAATTAGCCTCTTGAAGTTGTGTCTACTTAAAAATATTTCTTAAAATTTGAAATAATTTTAGACTTATGTAAGAGTTGTAAAAGTAGTAGCATTCCCAAATAGCCTTCATCTGGCTTCCCCTAATGTTAACCTCTTACATAACCATGGTGCAATTACTGAAACCAGGAAATTAACATTGAAATACTATTAATTAGTCTATTTGTTCCAATTCTGTCAAGTTTTTTTTTTCTCATGAATGTCCTTTTTTGGTCGCGATAACAAATCCAGTTGTCATATATTCTTAGTCATCTCCAATCTGTTACATTTTCATTTTTTTTTTTTTAAGACAGAGTCCCACTCTGTCGTCCAGGCTGGATGACACTATCTTGGCAGTGGCACTATCTTCCTCACTGCAACCTCCACCTCCTGGGTTCAAGTGATCCTCCCACCTCAGCCTCCCAAGTAGCTGGGATTACAAGTGTGTGCCACGACACCTGGCTGATTTTTGTATTTTTGGTAGAGACGGGGTTTCACCATTTGATGAACAGGCTGGTCTCAAACTCCTGACCTCAAGTGACCACCCCTCTGGGCCTCCCCAAGTGCTGGGAATATAGTCGTGAGCCACTGTCTGGTCACATATTCTTTTTCTTCTCAAGATTTAGACACTTTTGGAGTACTAGTCAGTTATTTGTAGAATGTTTCTCAATTTGAGTTTGTGTAATATTTTCTTTTCTTTTTTCTTTATTTTATTTTTTATTCATTTTTTTGAGACAGAGTCTTGCTCTGTCACCCATGCTAGAGTGCAGTGGCACGATCTTGGCTCACTGCAACCTCTGCCTCCTGTTCAAGTGATTGTCTTGCCTCAGCCTCCCGAGTAACTGGGATTAGATGTGCCCGCCACCACACCCAGCTACTTTTTGTATTTTTAGTAGAGAAGGGGTTTTGCCACGTTGGCCAGGCTGGTCTGGAACTCCTGATCCGAGGTGATCCGCCCACCTTGGCCTCTCAAAGTTCTGGGATTATAGGTGTGAGCTACCACCTATAATATAGAAAGCCCGGCCTTTCTAATATTTTCTTATAATGAGATTGAGTTTATGCATTTTTGGCAAAAATGATGTTATTCCCTTCTCAGTGCATCATATCAGGGGATACATAATGCTAGTAGGTCTTAAAACTTTGGCCACTTGGTTAAATTGGTGTTTGTCAGGTTCCTGAACTCTAAAGTTAGTATTTTCCCTTTGTAATTAGTAAGTATCTTGTCAGGAGATACTTGGAGACTGTGCAGATACCCATTTCACATTATACTTTTGCTTACTAATTTTAGCAGTCATTGGTGGTTTTTTTAATGATATGTTAACATTAAATTTATTGTCATAACCATTATAAGTGTACAGTTCAGTAATGTTAATTTAAGTATATTCACAATGTTTTGCAACAGATCTCTATAAACTTTTTTATCTTGCAAAACTCTATGCCAAACACTAATTCTCTCCTCACCCTGCTTTTCTGCTTTCTGTTTCTATGATTTTTTTTTTTTTTTTTTTTTTGAGACGGAGTTTCACTCTGTTGCCCAGGCTGGAGTGCAGTGGTGCAATCTCAGCTCACTGCAACCTCCGCCTCCCAGGTTCAAGCATTTCTGCCTCAGCCTCCTGAGTAGCTGGGATTACAGGTGCTCACCACCACGCCTGGCTAATTTTTGTATTTTTCGTACAGACGGGGTTTCACCATGTTGGCCAGGCTGGTCTCAAACTCCTGACCTCGAGTGATCTGCCCACCTCAGCCTCCGAAAGCACTGGGTTTACAGGCCTGAGCCATCACCCCCGGCTTTGTTTCTATGATTTTGACTACTTTAGGATACTTCATGTGAGTGGACTCATACAGTTTTTGTTCTTTTATAACTGGCGTATGCTTATTTCACTTAGCATAATGTCCTCAAGGTTCATCTCTGTTGTGGCGCATGACAGGATTTCCTTCTTTTTTTAAGGCTGCATACTCTTCTATTGTATATTTTCTTTATCCATTTGGATCAACGGACATTTGGGTTCCTTCTGTCTCTTGGCTATTGTGAATAATGCTGCAGTGAACGTGAGTGTACAAATATCTTAGAGATCCTGCTTTGAATTCTTTTGGATATATACCCAGAATTAGGATTGATGGATTATATGATAATTGCATTGATGGTTCTTCACTGCAGTGATCATTACTGTGGTGTTTATCTAATGATTTTTTATTTCCATCATTCCTACATTTATTAACTGGAACTCTATTGTAAGAAAGAACTGTCACTTCTTCCCCATTTATTTATTTATTCAATTATTTATTTATACCAGTATGAGCTCATGGATATTTATTTTCTTCTGAGTTATAATTCATTTTCTTTTCTTTTCTTTTCTTTTTTTTCACACAAAAAAAAAATTTTCTAAAATACATACAAAAAAAAATCATATCAAAATACTAGGAAGGTATGGAAAGGGGAAAAAGAAAATAAATGAGAGAGGGACTTTGTATGGATCAATGATAATAACTCAATCCTCTATTTGACAAAGAAGAAGGAGGAGGAAGAAAAAGCAAGTGGGATAAAGGATCAGAAAGGGAGGAAAATAGAAAAAATTAGAGTACGACTCCAGGGTAGACCTGTTTTGTTGTCGCTTGGTTGGTTGGTTGGTTTGTCAGTTGTATTTTTCATATGTTTCGCCATGTTGGCCAGGCTGGTCTTGAACTCCTAGCCTCAAGTGATCAACCCGCCTCGGCCTCTCAGAGTACTGGGACTACAGGCGTGAGCCACCACGTCCAGCCCCCACATTGCTTCTGGCCTCTGTGGTAGACCTCCCAGACGAGGTGGCCAGGCAGAGGCGCTCCCCACATCCCAGACGGGGCGGCCAGGCAGAGGTGCTCCTCACTTCCCAGACGGGGCGGCCGGACAGAGACGCTCCTCACTTCTAGACGGGGTGGTGGCCGGGCAGAGGCGCTCCTCACTTCCCAGACGGGGTGGCCGGGCAGAGGTGCTCCTCACATCCCAGATGGGGCAGCCGGGCAGAGGCGCTCCTCACTTCCCAGAGGGGGCAGCCGGGCAGAGGCCCTCCTCACTTCCCAGACGGGGTGGCCGGGCAGAGGCGCTCCTCACTTCCCAGACGGGGTGGCCGGGCAGAGGCTGGGTGGCCGGGCAGAGGCGCTCCTCACTCCAGACGGGGCGCCGGGCAGAGATGCTCCTCATTCCAGAGGAGGGGTCACTGCAGAGGCGCTCCTCACTTCCCAGACGGGGCGGCCGGGCAGAGGCGCTCCTCACTTCCCAGACGGGGCGGCCGGGCAGAGGCGCTCCTCACTTCCCAGATGGGGCGGCCGGGCAGAGGTGCTCCTCACTTCCCAGATGGGGCGGCCGGGCAGAGGCGCTCCTCACTTCTTCCCAGACGGGGCAGCCGGGCAGAGGCGCTTCTCACTTCCCAGACGGGGCGGCCGGGCAGAGGCGCTCCTCACATCCCAGAAGGGGCGGCCGGGCAGAGGCGCTCCTCACTTCCCAGACGGGGCGGCCGCGCAGAGGCGCTCCTCACTTCCCAGACGGGGTGGCGGCCGGGCAGAGTCGCTCCTCACATCCCAGACGATGGGCAGCCAGGCAGAGACGTTCCTCACTTCCTAGATGGGGTGGCGGCTGGGCAGAGGCGCTCCTCACCTCCCAGACGGGGCGGCCCGGCAGAGACGCTCCCCACCTCCCAGACGGGGCGGCTGCTGGCAGAGGCTGCAATCCCAGCACCCTGGGAGGGCAAGGCAGGCGGTTGGGAGGCGGAGGCTGCAGCGAGCCAAGACCACGCCACCGCACTCCAGCCCGGGCAACACCAAGCACCCAGTGAGCGAGCCTCCGTCTGCAGTCCCAGCACCTCGGGAGGCTGAGGCGGGAGACCATTCGAGGTCAGGAGCTGGAGACCAGCCTGGCCGACATGGTGAAACCGCGCCTCTAGCCAAAGGAGAAAAACCAGGGAGGGGTGGTGGCGCGCGCTGGCAATCGCAGGCAGCCTGCAGGCTAGGGCCGGAGAATCACGGGAGCCTGCAGCGAGCCGAGTGTACTCCAGCCTGGGCCACAGAGGGAAGAAAAGAAAGAAGAAAGCAAGGAGGAAAAGAAAGAAGAAAAGAAGAAAGCAAGGAGGGAGGGAGGGAGGAAGGAAGGAAGGAAGGCAGGCAGGCAGGCAGGCAGGCAGGAAGGCAGGCAGGAAGGCAGGCTGGTCTTCATCTCTTGACCTTGTGATCCATGCGCCTCGGTCTCCCAAAGTGCTGGGATTACAGGTGTGAGCCACTGCACCCAGCTTATAATTCATTTTCCAATTAGTTATTTTGTTGATTAGATTGTCCCAGCTTGGGCTATTGGGAACGCCTTTCTACATGCCCCCCATCATTTTTTGAATACTCTCTTAATTGCTGGCACCACAAGATGTTTCAGGTTCATGCTGTATTTTCTTTGCTCTGGCCCTAGATTCAAACATTTCTCCACGGAGTCCTGATTTTTTTTTTTTTTTAGATGGAGTCTCGTTCTGTTGCCCAGGTGGGAGTGCAGTGGTGCGATCTTGGCTCACTGCAACCTCCACCTCCCAGGTTCAAGTGGCTGTCCTGCCTCAGCCTCCCGAGTAGCTGGGGACTACAGGCGCACACACCACGCCCAGCTAATTTTTATATTTTTTAGTAAACATAGTTTCACCATGTTGGCCAGGTTAGCCTTGAACTCTTGACCTCAGATGATCCTCCCGCCTCAGCCTCCCAAAGTATTGGGATTACAGGCATGAGCCACCGCACCCAGCCCCAATTCCTTCTATTGGAGAGCAGTATTTAGAAATCAAGATCTGGGTATTAAGTGTGCATGAGCCTGTGTTGTTGAACTCTACTCAGACTTTTGAAGGCAGCTTGATATAGGGGACAGAACATAGCTTTGAGTATATATTCTAGTCTTTAGTGAACTTTACTTCTTTGAGCCTTTGTGTTCTAATTTCTAAAATAGGAAAAAATTGGCCGGGCACAGTGGCTCATGCTTGTAATCTCAGCACTTTTGGAGGCCAAGGTGGGAGGATTGTTTGAGGCCAGGAATTTGAGACCAGCCTGAGTAACATAGCAAGACCCTATCTCTACAAAAAATCCAGAATAGCTGGATCTCTGTGTTCCCAGGTCCTCAGGAGGCTGAGGCAGGAGGATCCCTTGAGTCTGGGGGGTCAAGGTTGCAGTGACCCATGACCACACCACTGTACTCCAGCCTGGGTGACAGAGCAAGACCCTATCTCCAAAAAAAAAAATAAATAAAAATAAAGAGGAGGGCAGGTGTGGTGGCTCATGCCTGTAATATCAGCACTTTGGGAGGCTAAGGTGGGCTGATCACTTGAGGTCAGGAGTTTGAGACCAGCCTGGGCAACATGGTCAAACCCTGTCTCTACTAAAAAAATACAAAAATTAGCTGGCGTGGTGGCACATGTCTGTAATCCTAGCTATTTGGGAGGCTGAGGCAGGAGAGTTGCTTGAACCCAGGAGGTGGAGGTTGTAGTGAGCCGAGATCATGCCACTGCATTCCAGCCTGGGTGACAGCAAGACTCCGTAGATAACATAAGTAAAACACCAAGCATGTAGGTAGGTACTAGGCATACAGGAGATCTTCAGTAAGTTGCAATTGCTATTTTTGTTGCTATTTATTTTCCTGTTACTTGAGAAAGTTTTCTCCTCACTGTATGAAGTGAAACTAAAAAAAAAAAAAAAAAGTTGTCCTAAAATTACCTTTACCAAATTGCAACCTCTTCCTTGGTCTTAGTTTCCTCATCTGTGAAGTGAGAAGGTTGGACCAGAATATCTCTGAGATTTCTTCCAGCTCAAGTGTTGTTATTCTGAGTTACTCTTTAGTTCTTCAGTTGCCTTTTCTCCAAGCTAAACAGCCTAAATTCCTTTTGACCTTTCCACTAGGACCTTTTATTCATCCCTTTGATCATTCCTGTGGTTCTTTTTTTGGACGTTCTCCAAAGTTGTCCTCTTTGGAAAAAAAAAAAAATATATCCACCTAGTTTTTATTGAGTAATGACTTCATGCCCAGAATGGTGTTGAGCTTTGGGACAGAAAATCAAAGATGTATAAGATGGGCTGTGCCCTGGAGCTTATAGTTGCTGAAAGGAGCAGACACACACACCCACGGTATTCAAGAATTGCTTGAGTTCGTCCCAGCACCCCCTTTCTACTTCTCTGCCTCTTTCTTGTTTTTTTATTTTTTATTTTTATTTTTTGAGACAGAGCCTTGCTCTGTCACCCAGGCTGGAGTGCAGTGGCACGATCTTGGCTCACTGTAACCTCCACCTTCTGGGTTCAAACGATTCTCCTGCCTCAGCCTCCTGAGTAGCTGGGATTACAGGCACACGCCACCATGCCTGGTTAATTTTTGTGTTTTTTTGGAGAGGGGTAGAGATGGTGGTTTGCCGTGTTGCCCAGGCTGGTCTCTAACTCCTGGACTCAGGCAACCCTCCCGCCTCGGCCTCCCAAAGTGTTGGGATTACAGGCGTCAGCCACCACGCCCAGCCTATTGATATTTTTTAATCTAAGCAAAGGAAAAATTGAGGTCTTTAAGGGTTGAGTGAATTTTTTGCAGGAAGTGCAAGGACAAGAGTGGGTAGTACAAAAAAGTAAATGTGTATGTTTGTAAGTGTGTAGGTGTGGAGAAACTAGATGTTGTCCTTGATACTAGATACATAGGTACTTTAGTAGTTCAATATAGTGTGAAATGTTAGCTAATGGTAGGATAGAAATACAGTAGATGGTAGGGCAGCCACAGAAGGAATCCACTGGTTACTCCTGGAGCTGTGAGGAAAAAGAAGGTTCTAATAGAACCTAATAGAAGAGGACCCAGCCCAAAGCACAGCTTGTGGAAACTGCTGTTGGCTGTGTTCTTTGAACCAGTTTAAGTGCTTTGTGTTTTAGGTGGACCATTGCATTGATGTATGTGATGTAATGGGGAGGTGTTCTGTGTTTAGTCTGTGTTTTACAAAGCCTGCTTGATACTTATGAATTAAAGCCTAAGTGTGCTTGGGACTGACCAGAAGAATCCTGACTAATCTTTTAATATCCTCGTTTGGAAAGGAAAGTAAATAGTAACATTCCACAATTAGAAATTCTATTTTTTCTTCGTTAGGGTTAAAGAAAAAAAAATCATTTTCATTCCATGTGTTCCATTTCTTCTTGGAATAAACCAGAATTGAAGAGTCAGTCCTCTTCCTGCTCCCTCTCACCCCTTTTTATTGTAAAGGTAATATAGCATTAGTGAGAGTTTGGAAACTAGATTTTTTTTTTTTTTTTTGCCAGAATTATTTTGGCTATAGATTCTTAAATTTATCCATAATTCTAACTTAACAAAATAACTCTTTGGTTTCTTGTGTGTTCTTTCTAAACTTGCCCATATGCAGTCTACGTAGTCATGTTTTACCTATAATTTTATACATATTATAAGCATTTTTCATGTTGCTAACAATAATAATAATCTCTAAGTAAACTGTGCACTCTGAGTGATGATGATGTGTCAGTGTAGGTTCGTTCTTTGTATCAAATGCACCACTCTGGTGTGGGGATGTTGATGGTGGGGGAGGCTGTGCATGTGGGGGACGGGGTATGTGGGAACTCTGCCCTTTCCAGGCAGTTTTGCTATGAGCCTAAAACTGCTGTTAAAAAAAAAAAAAAAAGTCTATTAAAAAAAAAAAATCCCAGCCAGGCACCCAGGCTCATGCCTGTAGTCCCATTTTGGGAGTTCATTTTGGGAGTTCAAGGCATTTTGGGAGTTCAAGGCAGGAAGATCACTCACTTGAGCCCAGGAGTTTGAGGCCAGCCTGGGCAACATAGGGAGACACTGTCTCTACAAAAATACAAAAATCAGCAGGATGTGATGACAGAAGTCCCAGCAACTCAGCAGGCTGAGGCAGGAGAATTGCTTGAGCCTGGGAGGTGGAGGTTGCAGTGAGCTGAGACTGCGCCATTGCACTCCAGCCTGGGCAATAGAGCCAGACCTTGTCTCAAAAAACAAAAACAAGACAACAACAAAAACAAAACAAAAAACCCTCAGTGGATACCTGATTTTCCACTGAGTGACTGAACTTTAATTAACCATCTCCCTAGTGGACTTTCCTCCCAGTTTTCATTCTGTATAGTATCTGGCACATAATAATGGCTATTTTATTGCCAAATTGCTTTTAAATGCAATGTGAACATAAAAAAGGTGGCGACTGCGATCCAAACAATAGTGTTAGTGATGATAGTGATGATGGAAACTTCTGCTATTTATTGAGTGCCTATTTTGTGAAAGGCACTTTATATATCTTATCTTCTTTCATCCTTACTGCAACTGAGGTTCAGTAAGTTTTCCATGGCCACTGAGCTTGTTGTAGGTGACAGAAGCAGGTTTTAAACCTAAAAGTGGCTGGTGTCTTTATTTTTTTTCCCCATATACTGCACTGCTGCCCATATTTAAATAGATACTATAATTCTGTTTCCTAGAGTTGACTTAGATGTAGTTCGAGGTTTCCAGGGCTGAATTCTTTTTTTTGAGACCGATTCTTGCTGCGTTGCCCAGGCTGGAGTGCAGTGGCATGATATCGGTTCACTGCAACCTCCGCCTCCTGGGTTCAAGCTATTCTCCTGCCTCAGCCTCCTGAGTAACTGGGATTATGGGCGTGTGCCACCACACCTGGCTAATTTTTTGTATTTTTAGTAGAGATGGGGTTTCACCATATTGGTCAGGCTCTCGAACTCCTGACCTCAAGTGATCCACCCACCTCGGCCTCCCAAAGTGCTGGGATTACAGGTGTGAGCCACGCCACCTGGCCTTTGAATTCACTCTCTCTTTTTTTGTTTGTTTGTTTGTTTGTTTGGTTTACAAACAGGGTCTTCCTCTTGCTGTGTTGCCCAGGTTGAAGTGCAGTGGTGTGATCATAGCTCCCTGCAGCCTCGATCTCCTGGGCTCAAGTGATCCTCCCACCTCAGCCTCCCAAGCAGCTAGGACTATAGGCATGCACCACCACACCTAGCCAATTAAAAAAAAAAAATTGTAGAAATAGAGTCTTGCTATGTTCCCCAGGCTGAGTCTTAAACCTCTGGCCTCAAGCAATCCTCTCACCTTGACCTCCCAAAGTGTTGGAATTACAGGTGTGAGCTATTGTGCCTGGCCCAAATTCTTTTATTTCTTCAGATATTCAACAGATATTTCTTGGGCATCTACCATGTACTAGACACCCTTCTAGGTGCTGATCTTGGGTCTTCTTGGTGAGCTGATCACTGGGAAGTGGGCTAAGTAAGGTTGGAAAGATCCTATAGTCTTTACTTTGAAACAGCTCTGCTCAGATTAACCCCATAAGTGCTCAGTGTTGCATAGATCTGTGTTTTTATTCTTCAGTGGCCCCAGATGAGCCGGTCCCGAGCATGTGGTGGATCAGAACAGATTCCTGGAATAGACATACAGCTGAATAGGAAGTATCACACCACACATAAGGTGAGAATTATCAGTGCATTCTATGTTTATAGAGTGCTTTCACACAGGTGTTCTTTGGATCTCAACAAAATTGTTAGCTAGGTGAGTTTTAGCGAATGCAGAAGGTGAGGCTCAGGGGGTAAAGTAACTTGCCCAAGGTCACGAGGATGGTAAGTAAGTGGTAGACAAAATGAATTTTTTTTTTTTCAGGGACAAGGTCTTGCTCTGTCACCCAGGCTAGAGTAGAGTGGTACCATCATAGCTCACTGTAGTTTCGAACTCCCAAGCTCAAGCTATCCTCCTGCCTCAGCCTTCTGAATAGCTGAGACTTACTGTCATGCACCACTGTGTACTGCCAATTTTTAAATTTTTGTAGAGCCCAGGGTCCCGTTTTGTTACCTAGGTTGGTCTCAAACTCCTGGCTTCAATTGATCCTCCTGCCTCAGCCTCCCTAAGTGCTGGGATTGTTTTAAAAATTTTTTTTTAACAGATGAGGTCTTGCTCTGTTACCCTGGTGGAGTACAGTGGCATGATCATGGCTCACTACTGCCTTGAACTCCTGGGCTTAGGTGATCCTGCCACCTCGGCCTCCCAAAGTACTGGGATTACTGAGATTATAGGTGTGAGCCACCGTGCCAGCCTGAATATTTGGACCTAAGCCTTCTGAGGCCATGTCCTGTGTTTCTTCCACTGTCGTGTCTGGAAAACACTTAAGAGGAAAACGTATGAATTTTTTACATGTTAAAAATAAAGTGATATTTAACTTTTGGATAATTTTTTATTGGTTAGATAGCTTGCCTTTGCTTGGAGAGGGTTAACATTAGAACAGACTTTCCTTGGAGGTTATTTGCAAACTACAAGACTCGTATTTTCTGTAGTCATTAATAAAATTTGTGATACCTTTACTAAAAAATGCAAGAGTTTAAAAACATTCAGTGCTTGATTGCAGTTTTGAATAACTTTTGACTGCTTTCAGGCAGTATTTTTTTTTCCTTTTCCTATTACATCAGTCAGCGTAGAATGTTTTACTTCTCAGAATTGTTCTTGGGAGATGGGGGTCAAGATTTCCTTTTAAAAGTCCTTTTTTTTGATAGAACTTTTATTCTAATACCCCACATCTGTCATCTGCTAGATATGGGTTAATAGACATACAGTCAATGAGGTAGGCATGTCTTGCTCTGAAATTTGGAAGGCATCTATTAGGTACAGTTCCAAATGTGTTTTCATTGAATGATAAAGATGCTTAAAAAAATGAAAATTAAAAATTGTAGGTGAAAACAAAAATCTAAGCAATAAAAATGCCCTCAGCCCAAGCATGGTGGCTCACACCTGTAATCCCAGCATTTGGGAAGGCTGAAGCAGGAAGATTGCTTGAGGCCAGGAGTTTGAGACCAGCCTAGGCAATAGGCTATGGACCCCCCTCTCCAGAGAACAACAGGCCGTGGACCCCACCTCCACAGAAAATTTTAAAAATTGACTTGGTGTAATGGTGTGCACCTGTAATCCTAGCTACTTGGGAGGCTGAGGCAAGAGGATCACTTGAGCCCAGAAGTTTGAGGCTGCAGTGAGCTGTGATTGTGCCACTTCACTTTAGCCTGGGTGAAGGGAGGAGACCCTGACTGTATTAAAAAAAAAAAAGCTCTCAGACCTGATGAGGAACAAAGCATTCTATTAAAAATTTTTTGCAACTAATTTTAGTTTCTTTCTTTTTGGTTAATCAGCTTTCTACTACCAAAGATTCCCCACAGCCTGTTGAGGAGAAGGTTGGTGCTTTCACAAAGATAATAGAAGCCATGGGATTCACGGGACCTTTGAAATACAGTAAATGGGTAAAGTCCTTTAAGTTCTTCTCATTTTTCCTTTTGAGCATTGTGCTTTCTGCTCCTCATAGATTTTTTAAAGCTTCTGCTTTGCTTTCATGGAATTCATACATTATTTTGGATGTGAGGACGATCTGGCTGTGACATCTGTCACCCCATTGGTCACCAGGGTTGATTCGGCTGATCTGGCTGGGTAGGCAGGTGTCCCCTTCCTCCCTGACCATTCCATGTGCAACCTTTTTGAAGCTGTGTTCTTGATTGAAGAGGATGACCTTCTCCAATAGAGGAGGACCATTCTTTGATCAAGGGTATATGAGTAGCTGCACTCCCCTGCCAGCACCTCCAAGTAAGCTCTCAAGGTCCATACATTATTCTGAGAACTTCTTCAAAATATCTCTGCCCACGTGCCACAATCCCTTGATGCTTCCAGTCAGATCTATACAACATGTGGGGCTGAACTAGTCCCTCCACCTGATATCCCTCCATAATAAGAATTACAATAGATCGTGGGCTTAATTAGTTAATAAAAAGATGACTAGTAAAATTTTAATGAAAATCTCTTATAAAATATGGGTCCATCAGAAAGTAATGCTTCCTTAGGAATGTTGCCCATCAGAACATTTGGCCCATCTGACCCCTCAGAAGTCATCTATATGGCATACCACGCAGCAAGGGCCTGGAAAGCCCAGTCTTGTTGCCATGCCTGCTACTATGAGATGCTTCTAAGGAATCATCTTAGAAGGGTCAGATGGGCCAAATGTTCTGATGGGCAACATTCCTAAGGAAGCATTACTTTCTGATGGACCCATATTTTATAAGAGATTTTCATTAAAATTTTACTAGTCATCTTTTTATTAACTAATTAAGCCCACGATCTATTGTAATTCTTATTATGGAGGGATATTTGTTAGCTATGTCACTCCCAGTCAACTCTTGGCCTAGCACATTATCTCTTATAATAGTAGTGGCTATAAATGAATGAATGTTCCCTCTGCCTCAGATTCATACTGCCCCTGGGCTGTTATAATAATACCTCTAACCAATTATAGAAATCAAACCTCAGCAGTTCAGTTCTTCTCAGCCCACTTATCTCCTAGAACAGGTTGAGCATCCCAAATTGGAAAATTGGAAATTCAAAATCTAAAACGTTTGGAGTTTTTAGACATGATGCCCCAGGGAAATGCTCATTGGAACATTTTGGATTTTTGGATTTGGGATGCTCAGCTGGTAAGTATAATGCAAAGAATCCAAAATTCCCCCAAATCCAAAATTCAAAACATGCTGTTTCCACACGTTTCAGATAAGGAATACTCAACCTGTAATACTATTTCTCTCTTTTACTATGGCAGAAGTGCCTTTTATTGCCTTTCAGGGTTGCTGGAATATTGGGTAAGCCTAATCAGTCATAAGTCAAAGCAAGCCCACTCAAAGCAGTAGGGAAGATTTTTCTAGAAAATATGAAAGCTTTACTGAGAACAACCAAGTGATGCCAGTTACACCATTTTAACAAGTTGGATTCAAATTAGAATTTCAATTTTATTATAGACTTCTACTTGTGGTTTCTTCTTATGGTGTCTGGTTCTCTTTCTAACAATTCTTACTACAGCAAATACGAGCTTCTCTCTATAATTACTCTTTTACCTGAATTCTGAAAAGTGAACAGTAATTCCTCAAGCATTTTGTTTTTAAGGGGCTTTGAAAAAATATAGAAAGAACACAAATACTGATAATGATGTTCTTGAGTCCCTAAGGTTATGAAGTATCTTCTTAATTGCCAACGAAATATTAGTTATGTTCTTTAAAGTTGTATTTTTTAATATCTTAATTTTTGACACTTGATAATTGTTGATATACTTGGTAATGTTTTTAACCAGAATCTTTTCCCCTATTAAAAAAATATTATGCTTATGGCATTTGGATTTACAAACTTAAAGTATATGTTTTGTTTGAAAATTAGAAATTAAGAGGGAAGTCAAAACAAAAAAAAGAAAAGAAACATTTACAGTTTTATTCATTTCTTGGTGATTGGGTTCCACTTGGTTGCTACCATATGTATTGTCTAGGCTGTTTTTTAATGATTCTAGAGAGAAAATTGGCTATCATTTGGAGGATTACTAAATCATCAGGAAAATTCCTTCACTCTTTTAGCCTAAGTTAGCCTCTGATTTTTCTTGGTTCCCTTGTGACATCAACTAAATCCCTAATGTTTGCATTTTAAAACTCTTGTGATGTGATGGTGTGTACTTTCTATAACCTTCATTTTATTTTATTTTATTTTTATTTTATTTTTTTTTGAGACAGAGTCTCACTCTGTCACCCAGGCTGGAGTACAGTATCGTGATCTCAGCCTACTGTAACCTCCGCCTCCCAGGTTCAAGCGATTTTCCTGCCTCAGCCTCCTAAGTAGCTGGGACTACAGGTGCATGCCACCACACCTGGCTGACTTTTGTATTTTTAGTAGAGATGGGGTTTCACCATGTTGGGCCAGCCTGGTCTCGAACTCCTGACCTCAAGTGATTCCGCCTGCCTTGGCCTCCCAAAGTGCTGGGATTATAGGAATGAGCCACTGTGCCCAGCCCATAACTTTCATTTTAAAATTTGTTACATCACAATATCAAAGTATGACATTCTAGTGTAATTGAGATGTGAAAATGTATGTGTAACTTTTCATTTTGAAAAACTGAACCATTTTCAGCCATGTTGACTCAAATCAATGCACTTGTATTGGATTGCACTGGCAAAATTATTTGTTTTGTGTTTTCACATGTATTTGATTAGGGAGTAAAATACCTGCATGTCTGTCCACATCAGCAGTATCAGCTATCTTTTCTCTATCTTTTTCTTTAATGTTTTCATGTATTATTCCCATGTTCTATAATCATATTTAGGATCTTAAATGTAGCTTTCCCTTACCTATTTGAGTATCTTGGAATCATCATTTTTAAAAATTATCTTTATATGCAGTATCAGGTGAGATAAGGACAATATTTACCCAACTCAGCCACATGCCATAGAATAGGCTTCCATATTAGCATTAAGCCAAAAAGTTATTCCTACTCTGAAGGACACTGACAAACTGGAATGTATTCAGAGGTAGGCAGTGAGCCTTATGAAAGCTTCAGAAACCGTTAAGAATGGTTGAAGGAAATAGGGATGCTTAGCCTGGAAAAGAGAAGACAGGATGATTCTTCTCAGGTATTTGAGGGGCAAATGTGAAAAATAGAAGGTATTCCAATGGGCAGAATAATTTTCGATGAATGTTACATGAAGCAGATTTTAAGTTTGGCAAAATAAGAATCTAACAAGAATTGTCCTCCAGTGGGACAGGTAGCCTTACAAGGTCATTGGTCTTGTTTGAACAGAGGCCCAGATGGTTGACTGTGAATCAAGAATGCTGTAGAAGGATTTCCAGTAGATGATAGAAGGTTCAAATGATTTAAAAAACCCTTCTAACTCTTTTTTATTTTCTTTGAGTTGGAGTCTCGCTCTGTCGCCCAGGCTGGAGTGCAGTGGCGTGATCTCGGCTCACTGCGACCTCTGCCTCCAGAGTTCAAGCAATTCTCCTGCCTCAGCCTCCCAAGTAGCTGGGATTACAGGTGCCTGCTGCCACGCGCAGCTAATTTTTGTATTTTTAGTAGAGATGGGGTTTCATCATATTGGCCAGCCTGGTCTCTTGGCCAGGCTGGTCTCAGAACTCCTGACCTAGTGATCCGCCCGCCTCTCAAAGTGCTGGGACTACAGGCGTGAGCCACCTTGCCAGGCCCTTTCAAACTCTTACATAGCTGTTAATGCAAGCCTTTTACTAGATTTGTTTTTCATCATGTAGGATGTTAAAAAATGCATTAGTTCGTGGGAGAGCAGATTTTCATTTCCTAAAGCTGTTCAAGGTGCCTCTCTTTTACTCAAGTAAAAGATGACTGATGAAGTCTTCTAAAGTTAAAATGAAATAAATATGAATTCATCCAAGGACCAGAATAACTTGTATTGACTAGTTGAAAATTCAGTCCCCCGGCCGGGCGTGGTGGCTCACGCTTGTAATCCCAGCACTTTGGGAGGCCAAGGCGGGCGGATCACGAGGTCAGGAGATCGAGACCACGGTGAAACCCTGTTTCTACTAAAAATACAAAAAATTAGCCGGGCATTGTGGCGGGCGCATGTAGTCCCAGCTACTCGGAGAGGCTGAGGCAGGAGAATGGCGTGAACCCGGGAGGCGGAGCTTGCAGTGAGCCAAGATCGCGCCACTGCACTCCAGCCTGGGCGACAGAGACTTTGTCTCAAAAAAAAAAAAAAGAAAAGAAAAGAAAAGAAAATTCAGTCCCCCTACCTCCTTAACTCAGATCAGTGCATGATTCTTGAAGAGGTTCTTTCCTCAAGTTATTATTTCCAGTCTCTGTATGATAGTCTTTAGAGACTTGCTTTAGAGATTTGTCCAGGAAAATGGCTCACCCAAGTATAAAGGCTTGGCCTTGCAGCAGGAAAACTGAAGAACTATAAAATGCTCCTGATTGCCATAGCATGAGCACTGAAAACATACTCTGGCCAATCTGGTGAAGTCTTCATTGTTTGTGATGAACGCTTTCTCACAAACGTGTTGTTGGGGAAGCTTCCTTCTCAAGGAAAGACTTGGGCCTTGGGCCTTGAAGGCAAGTCTCCAGGCAAGGTGATTAATTATGAACCCAGGACTTTATGTATAGGAATCTGAAGGAGATTACAAGGTTAAACAAATATCAAGAAATAGATGATTAGAAATTTTAGTTAAAGTTACATACTTGTCTATAGCTGAACTGGGCCGTAAGCTCCATGAGAGCAGGGATTTTTGTCTGTTTTGTCCACTGCTCTATTCTCATCATGTAGATCAGTACCAGGCACTGAGTTATGTACTCAGTGAATTATTGGATGAAGTGAGGAGCTAGGGCAGATGTCCTGAACTCCCTGTCTTAAGGATAGGAGTAGGCCTGTCAAGGCCAAATTATTAGGATCATGGTATTATTAGGTTATCATTAGTTTGGTAATGGCACAGACCAGTGCTTCCCAAGATGTGTTCTGTGGTCAGATACTTCCTAGAACTGCGAGTGTTAACAAAATTAAACGGGCTTTTTTTTGTCTGTTGATATGGTGAAACTGATTGTTTTGTCAGTGTTGAATTATCTTTGCATTCCTGGGATAAACTTCACTTGATTATGATATATTATCCTTTTAAAAATATTGATGGATTTAATTTTAAAATATTTTCTTAAGGAATTTTGCATCTATGATCTATGTTCATGAAGGCTATTGTTCTGTAGTTTTTTTTTTGTTTTTTTTTTTGAGAGGGAGTCTCGCTGTCACCCAGGCTGGAGTGTAGTGGCGCGATCTCGGCTCACTGCAGGCTCCGCCCCCTGGGGTTCACGCCATTCTCCTGCCTCAGCCTCCCGCGTAGCTGGGACTACAGGCGCCCGCCACCTCGCCCGGCTAATTTTTTGTATTTTTTTAGTAGAGACGGGGTTTCACCGTGTTAGTTTTGTTTTCTCCTAATGACTTTGGTTTTGATATCAGGATAAGGTTGGCCTTATTGAATGAGCTGGGGAATATCCTTTCTTCTTGTTTTCTGGCAGAGTTTGTGTAGCTTTCATAACGTTTCTTTTTTTTCTTTTTCTTTTCTTTTTTTTTGTTTTGAGATGGAGTCTCACTCTGTCACCAGGCTGGAGTGCAGTGGCGCACTCGGCTCACTGCAACCTCTGCCTCCTGGGTTCAGGCGATTCTCCTGCCTCAGCCTGGGACTACAGGCGCGCACCACCACGCCCAGCTAATTTTTGTATATTTAGTAGAGATGGAGTTTCACCATGTTGGCCAGGATGGTCTCAATCTCTTGACCTCGTGATCTGCCCACCTCAGCCTCCCAAAGTGCTGGGATTACAGGCATGAGCCACCGCGCCCGGCTGATTTCATAACATTTCTTTAGATGTTCAGTACAGTTCTCTAGTGATGCTATCTGGGTCTGCAGTTTGCATTGTGGGAAGGTTTTTAACCACAAATCCAATTTCTTTAATAGATACAAGACTGTTCATGTTATTTATTTTAGTGAGCTTTGATAGTTTGTATCTTTCAAGGAATTTGTCCATTTCATCTAAGTAATCACATTCATTGGAGTAAAGTTGTTCATAGGATTCCCTTATTATCCTTTTAATGTCTTTAGGATATGTAGTGATGTCTGCTCTCTGATTCCTGATATTGGAAATTTTTATCTTATGTGTTTTTGGCTTTTATTTTTCCTTAATCAGTTTTATAGGTTATCAATTTTATTGATTTTTTTTTTTTGAGGCGGAGTCTTGCTCTGTTGCCCAGGCTGGAGTGCAGTGGCACGATCTCGGCTCACTGCAGCCTGAACTCCCAGGTTCAAGCAATTCTCCTGTCTCAGCCTCCGGAGTAACTGGGATTACAGGCGCCTGCCACCATGCCTGGCTAATTTTTGTATTTTTAGTAGAGACGGGGTTTCACCATATTGGCCAGGCTGGTCTTGAAATCCTGACCTCAGTTGATCTTCCTGTCTTGGCCTCCCAAAGTGCTGAGATTAGTGAGCCAGGTGGGTGAGCCACCACGCCCAACCTAATTTTATTGATATTTTTAAAGAAACAGCTTTGGCTTCAATTTTCCTTTTTTTTTTTTTTTTCAGTCAAGGTCCAGCTCTGTCACCCAGGCTGGAGTGCAGTGGTGTGATCTCAGCTTGCTGCAACCTCCACCTTCCAGGCTCAGCCTCCTACCTCAGCCCCCTGAGTAGCTGGGACTATAGGCACACACCACCATGGCCAGCTAATTTTTGTATTTTTGGTAGAGATGGAAATGTTTTGCCATGTTTCCCAGGTTGGTCTCCAACTCCTGGGCTCAGCCGATCTGCCTGTCTCGGCCTCCCAAAGTGCTGGGATTACAGGCATGAGCCACCATGCCTGGCCTGGCTTGGATTTTCTATATTTTGTTTTTCTGTTTCAGTTTTGTTGATTTCTGCTCTTTACTATATCATTCTTTCTGCTTGCTTTTAGGTTTAATTTGCTTTTCTTTTCTAGCGTTTCACCATGGGTTTTGTTTAAATGTGGGCTTCTAATGCTGATTTACTCCCCAGATAGGGATATCTGATTTTTATTTGTCTATTTCTATATGTCCTATTTTCCCCTGTATTAACTTTAGACTGGAAGCTCTTAAAAACATGGCAGATCTCAAGTCAGTAAGTAAAATATCTTAATTACAGTCAGAGACGTAATCATTCCTTAATTTGTTATGGGTATTTCTACCCATCAGAGATACTTGCTTTAACTCTATAGAATATAGAAAAATATGAACATTATATAGTTTTGAGTATAGTATGTTCTTGGTGACTTTAAACCTTAATATCATAGCTCCACTAAATTCTAGATTGGTTTTTCTTCAGTTGCTATGTCATTCTCAGCCTGTACACATTTGTTTTTAGTCTACGCATATTTGAGTTTATAACTTTCCCTGTTGTTTTAAGAAAAAATAAGCTTCTAGAAGCCTTGTTGAAGTGCTCATTTATTTAGTTATATCTTTAATGAAATGTTTTGAAAGTCCTTAAAATACCTGTTCCTAGAGTGCTGAGTTGGTCTTCAGACCTATAAGTCAACTCTTAAATAATTTATTTTTAGATTTATTTTTATTAAGGCATAATTTATATACAGTGTAATATAAAAATCTTAAGTATACAGCTCAGTGAATAAATTAAAACCACCACTCATATCAAAAGCCTAAGAGAATTCCTAGTGCTTTGGGAATAGTAAAAGTTTGATTCTTATATTGTATTTTACACTCATTAGAAACCCTTATTTACAGACACAGTGTTAATCAGCAAACTATAAAAGTAAAGAAAATCTGGAAAAAAGATACCTCTTACTCCATCCCCCAGAGATTTATAGAATAGATAGTAGTGCCTCTGAGGAAAGATTAAAGGCTTGAGGGTTTTTGTATATTTCTTTGATTTTGGCCAGAAGAATGTGTACTTTTTTTTACTATAAAGGATTTCAGATTCTAAAGAGTTAACGTGGATAATGCTGAACAGTTTAGAGGCACAAATGTGGTGAAGTAGGTTGGAATTAAATGAGAGATTTTATTTAAATATAGGAAAAGCCTTTCTGAGGTTTTCATGCTAAAGTCCTAAAATATGAAAATTGTGTGAAGTCTGTATGAATGGCTAAGCTCTAAGAAAACAAAAAACATTTATATTGGTTTAAATTACCTAGAGAGAGGTTTGGACCCTTCCTTCTAGTTGAAGAAATGTAAGATTCTGTGACCCATGTCTAATGGAAGTAGAACATCCACTTGGTCATGTCTTGAGTTTGGTTTTATTCTCTTTGTCTAGAAGATTAAGATTGCGGCCCTGCGCATGTATACTAGCTGTGTGGAGAAAACTGACTTCGAGGAATTCTTTCTAAGTAAGTTATTGTTTGACAGTACTGAAAAGAACAAATCTACATTTCATTTTTATGGTTATGTTTTAATAGGATAGGTTTTTTTAGTCCCTAGTGGTACAGTTTTTCCTGCACAAAGCATATAATCCAAACTGTCTATTTTTCTCTTTAAAAAAATTATTGTATGTATTTCTTTAGAGACAGGGTCTTGCTGTGTTGCCTGGGCTGGCCTAAAACTCCTGCGCTCAAGCAGTCCTACCACCTCAGCCTCCTGAATAGTAGCTGGGACTAAAAGCACATGGCACTGTACCCCGCTGCTTTTCTTTTTTAATAGAGTAAACAGAGAGCAAAAGGATCCTATAAATAAAACATTTTGCTTATTTTGAAAAAAGAAACAAACAAACTGTACTTTGACATTATCTCCCTTGTCCACACATGCATCTTTTTACATGAGAGTATTCATAGTAAACATATTCTGTTTTACAGTCTGGATTTTTTTTTTTTTTTTTGAGATGGAGTCTTGCTCTATTAGCCCAGGCTGGAGTGCAGTGGTGCGATCTTGGCTCAGTGTAACCTCCACTTCTCCACCTCCCAGGTTCAAACGATTTTCCTGCCTCGGCCTCCCGAATAGCTGGGATTACAGGCATGTGCCACCACACTCAGCTAATTTTTGTATTTTTAGTTGACATGGGGTTTCACCACGTTGGCTAGGCTGGTCTCAAACTCCTGACCTCATGTGATCCGCCCTCCTTGGCCTCCCAAAGTGCTGGGATTACAGGCGTGAGCCACTGTCTGGCCCATTCTGGGTGTTTTACTTAGCATTTTGACATGGACGTTTGGCCAACTATTCCTCTTTTGTTTTTAATTTTTAATTGTTTTAATTAATCCTGGATTAATTATGATTTTTCTCATGTTAAAAGATGATTGGGTCAAAAGGCACATATAATTTTATTATGTATACCTCATTGATAAATTGCTTTCCAAAAGGGTTTTGTTGGTTTAGACTATCAGAAGCAGTTGATTGTTAACACAGTATTGATTTTGATGCTGTAAACAGTTATATTATTAACAAAGTTAATTAAAGCAGGTACTTGTAATTGGGAGAGATTAAATCATTTCCAGTTCCACAGATTTTGGAAGGAAATATATGCTGTGTACTTCTGTGGTAATAGTCACATCCTCAAAGCAGCATACACCTAAATGTATACATTTGAGATTTTTCTCTAGCAGCAAATATTTGTATATAATTGTGTTCACAATAATGAGGAAAGCTGGGTGCAGTTTTGGTTATTTAATAACTATTTTTTTGTTTCATCGTGTTTTTTGAGACTTGTTTTGGGTCTTGCTCTATTGCCCAAATTGGAGTGGAGTGGCGCCATCTTGGCTCACTGCTACCTCCACCTCCCAGTTTCAAGTGATTCTTGTGCCTCAGCCTCCTGAGTAGCTGGGACTACAGGTGTGCGCCACCATGCCCAGCTAATCTTTGTATTTTTTTTAGTAGAGGCAGGGTTTGGCTATGTTGGCCAGGCTGGTCTCGAACTCCTGGTCTTAGGCCTTAAGTGATCCTGCCTTAGCTTCCCGAAGTGCAGGGATTACAGGCATAAGCCACTATGCCCAGCCTGTTTTTTTTTTTTTTTCTTTAAGTGCCTTCTTGAATCCATGTGTGAAGTATTTTTCATCAGGTCTTTTTAAAACCTCATCCTCAGGCTGGGCGCGGTGGCTCACGCCTGTAATCCCAGCACTTTGGGAGTCTGAGGCGGGTAGATCACTTGAGGTCAGGAGTTCAAGACCAGCCTGGCCAACATGGTGAAACTCCCCCCCCCCGACTAAAAATACAAAAAAATTAGCTGGGCATGGTGGTGGGTGCCTCTAATCCCAGCTACTCGGGAGGCCAAGGCAGGAGAATCACTTGAACCCGGGAGGCAGAGGTTGCAGTGAGTTGAGATCACACCACTGCACTCCAGCCTGGGCAACAGAGCAAGACTCCATCTCAAAAAAACAAATAAACAACAAAAAAACAATAACAACCCTTATCCTCAGATGTCTGTTTAATGTCTATTTTATATTTGATTCAATAAATAACTCAGAAATTTCTTAGAATTATTTTGAAAGGATATTTACTAGATATCTTTGTCTTGGCCAGCTGTTCATTACTGAAGGTTCTTCAGTTAATATTATAGTATTGAATGATAAGACTTTTTACATATTTAACATACCATGTTTCAATTCATAGCCTGTTGTAAACTACTTATAAAACTTAAGAAAAGTTTATAAATAACTGTTTTATACTATTAACTCACATAGTATGGTTTTACATTTGTCTCATTTAGGAGTTACAAAATATTGTGGGCTAGGAAGGGCTTGTATTACTGTTTTCATTTTGTTTTATTTTGTTTTCAGAAACAGTTGAGGCTCAAAGGGGCTAAGTGACTCACCCAGGGTTGCCTAGCCAAGCCTTGAACCTGTGTTGTCTGGTTTAAAATCCAGGGATTTCTCCACTATAACATATTGTCTGTGAATGAGTGTAATTGCAAATTAGAAAATGTAATTCATTTTAATATTTTTTGTATTTTGTTATATTTAAATGCAAACTACCTCTGTGAGATTTTCTATTAGTATTGGAAACTGATGTTTATACTAACTATAGTGTGTATCTATTGGTGAGCTTTGTCCTAGCTTAGTCTTTGAAGTAGTTACCTAGGGAGAAAGTAAATTTTTCAGTAACGCCACTCTTCAGGTTTTCTGAGACTCAATTTGAGAATTTCCTTTTGAGACCTATAGCATGTTCATTTTTTTTTTTTTTTTTTGAGACGGAGTCTCGCTCTGTCGCCCAGGCTGGAGTGCAGTGGCGCAATCTCGGCTCACTGCAAGCTCCACCTCCCGGGTTCACGCCATTCTCCTGCCTCAGCCTCTCCGAGTAGCTGGGACTACAGGCGCCCGCCACCACGCCCGGCTAATTTTTTTGTATTTTTAGTAGAGACGGGGTTTCACCATGGTCTCAATCTCCTGACCTCGTGATCCGCCCGCCTCGGCCTCCCAAAATGCTGGGATTACAAGCGTGAGCCACCGCGCCCGGCCAGCATGTTCATTTTTATTACGTTCTATTGTGGCCCGTCTTTGTCATTTGTGGGTAGATTAAGTTTTCATATCAAACCAAAGTGCTTCCAAACTGTGGCTAGTGAATAAAAAGAGAACAAGTCTGGAATATACCATCTGGAGGCAGAAGATTACAAATATCTTTCAAATAATTACACTGACTTTCCTGTGGCTTGGATTCTAAAGAGTAGGCCAGACAGGTTAGAAATAAGAGAAAGGGGCTGGGTGCAGTGGCTCACACCTGTAATCCTAGCAGTTTGGGAAGCCAAGGCAGGAGGATCCCTTGAGCTGAGGAGTTCAAGACCAGCCTGGGCAGAAAAAAAAAAGAAAGAAACGAAACAAGAGAAAGCAGTATATATATATATTGCTTCCCAATATTGTACTTTTTAAAGTGGTCATTGCTCACTTGGACTTGTGGTATTTTAGGGCTTAACTTCTGGAGTCCTGAGAATTCAGCAGCCCGCTGTTTCTTAGATATTTTGAGGATGTCTTTTGTCTGAACATGTTGCACTGATGAGTACACTGCGGTTTGCTGTCTGGTCTTTTAGAGATGTTCTGCTGTGAAGAGCACTTTGGAGCAGAGGTGGTCAATCAGTAGAGCTCCTGTTTAATTCCACAGTGTTGTCTGCAGACTGCTTTGTCTTTAACCCTTAAGAGACTGGAGGCCTTGGAGAGGAGGCTCCTTAATGAATACATTCTGAGTCTGTGGTTGAGGTTTATCACTGATGCAATGTGAAATAATTAGTGAGGTTTTTCAAAGATAATTTCAATTCTACTATTTAAATAATTTGCTGAAAACCAACAATAGTGAATATTTATTGAGTACCTACTAACTTAATACTAACCATTTTGCTAAACATTTTACAGGCCTTATCTCATTCTCACAGAAATCTTACAAGATCAGTTATCTTGTTTTTCTCATTTTTACAGAGAAGAAAATTGAGTAATTTTACCCAGTGTCACATAGTGAGTGAGAGGTAGAGTCAAAGAATTGAATCAGGCAGTCTGACCCCACATTAAATGTACAACTGTGTTATGCTGCCTCCCTATAACAGTAATGAACTATTCAATTGTATCCAACTTGATGTCAAGAAAGAAAGTGCCTAGGTTCAGAAACTAAAGCACTGAATGTGCGTTGGAGCAAGAGTGTGATAATGGCAAAATACTACAGCAGGTTTTAACTTTGAAGTGTTTAAATGCATTTCATTGAACTAAAGAATCTGCTGTATTTTTACGTAGTTCACAGTCAACAGTCAATGGTGTTACTTTTTAGGGCTTTACCCTGTGGGCTTCTGTTCTGACACCAGTGTGTATAGGGACTCAATCATATGCCAGCACTTTTCCCACCCTCAGCCCTGAGGTGACCCCAGAAGGGGAAATTGTGACCCAAGTCCAGCTGCTGGCCTGTCTGTCTGTGCTTTCCAGCCCAAGAACTGATTCCCTCTCTGAGAAAATTGGAAAGACTCCTGGAGGCTGCTGAGAAGCTTTGATGTAGAGGTAGCGATTGAACAGATTGTCCTTTAGAAGCAGCCAAATTTCATTTTCCAGATTGAAAGACAGACTTCCAAGAAAATTTTTCTTTTTAATGTTTTGTTCTAGCATCCAAAAAAGACCCAACTTCAGATCCGGGCTTGAGAGTTTCTCGGGGCTATTCTCGTCTAGGTGGAGGGTGGTTGGCCCATTCTCAGATGGCATGTGTCTTAATAGCTGTATGGCTGGCCAGGCCAGCCTTCAGCTCCCTCCTGCTGGGCTCTGAGAGGAAGTTGACTTGACAGCTGCTAGGCACCTCCCAGTAAGCTCACCAAAGTATTTTGGTGTCACTTTGTGACAGACTTGGATTCAAACTGCAGCCCTGCCACTAGCTTGTTAATATTGTGGCTGCCCACAAGTTATTAGTTTGAGTCTGTTTCCTCATCTCTAAAATGAGGATTATAATGCTTCCCTCCAGGGTTAAAGTAAGGATTGAGTGAGATAATGTATTGACATGGCTTGCAGCAGATCTGATATGCAGATGGGCCCTTAGTGAGTTATTTTCTGATAGTGGTATTAGAGAGGCTGTTAGAGCAGAATTAAGAACACAGTGTTTGGAATCAAGTAGATCTGAATTTGATCTCAGGTGTCTCTTTTCATAGCTGTATGACCTTGAACAGCAATTGTCTTGGTCTCTCTGAGTCAATTTTCTTACCTGTCAATTTGGGATAATACCAATGCCTACCTCGGGGTTATTGGGAGGATTCATTGAGCTCATGGATGTAAAGAACCCAGTAGAACATCTGGCATGTAGTAAGCCTGCAGTGAATTACAGCTCTTTATTATTGGTGCTGTTAATGTACCTCACGGGGGTCTGGGCCTATGTTTTATCTCCTAGTGACCCCTCTTTGTTATCATTTAGTACATCGTGTACCTTGATGGTTGCTGAGAAGCAGAGGATAGCGCTTCTTTCTTGAGTCATTGCCCCAAAGGACAGATTCAACCATAAGGGCCCAAATTCCCCACTTATTCTCTTTTTGCATCTTCCTCTTGCTCTGGCTTTTCTCCCTGTTATGTAGTAAGGAGGGCACATTCAGTGGGAGACCCCTCATCCAGCAGGAGGCTTTTCTTAGCTGAGTGAGAATTGAGAGGCTTTGATGTCTGAGCACAGAACTAATTTGTGGGATCTGAAACCAAGGAGAAGCCCTTCCCAGTTTTGTCATTTCTGGGGGGTGATGAACAGCCTTTCAGTAGGTACAATATGCTTTCTTATTCAGCTGCAGCTCCCTAGATCCCTGACTTTTTTTGCCTGATCTTTTCTTTTTCTTTTTTTTTTTTTTTTTTTTTTTTTTTGAGACAGGGTCTTGCTCTGTCACTCAGGCTCGAGTACAGTGATATGATCTTGGCTTACTGTAACCTCTACCTCCCTGGCTCAAGTAATCCTCCCACCTCAGCCTCCCAAGTAGCTGGGACTATAGGTGCATGCCACCATGCCCAGCTAATGTTTGTATTTTTTTGTAGAGACGGGGTCTCACTATGTTTCCCAGGCTGGTCTCAAACTCCTGGGCCCAAGCAATCCACCCGCCTCAGCCTCCATAAGTGCTGGGATTACAGGTGTGAGCCACTGCACCCAGCTCCTGGTCATTTCTTTTGGGCAAATCATTTAGCACACCCATGTCCATAGCACATTGGGTACCTTACAGAAAGAAGACAGGAAAAGGATACTAGAAAGACTTAAGCTTCTCAGTGGAGCCCAACTGAAAAAAGTGAGGGAGTGTTTGCCTAGCTTTTCAGAATTCAAGCCCATGGAGGGAAAATACTGTAGAATCACACGGAAGCCAGAAGGAACCATAGAAATCATCTAGGCCACATTCTGCAAAGTGAGAAAACCAAGACTCAAAGGGGAGAAGTGATTTGTCCAAGGCCACATAACAAGCTGATAACAGGGCTGGAACTAGAAGGCTGGTGGTCTGACTAAATTCAATGGGTTTTTTTCTTTTTTTTTTTTTTTTTTAGACAGAGTCTCACTGTATTGCCCAGACTGGAATGCAGTGGCGTGATCTTGGCTCACTGCAACCTCCGCCTCCCAGGTTCAAGTAATTCTCCTGCCACAGCCTCTTTAGTAGCTGGGATTACAGGCGCCCACCACCACACCTGGTTAATTTTTGTATTTTTAGTAGAGACGGGGTTTCGCCATGTTGGCCAGGCTGGTCTTGATCTCCTGACCTCAGGTGATCTGCCCACCTCGGCCTCCCAAAGTGCTGGGATTACAGGTGTGAGCCATCGCAATCCTTTTTTTTTTCTTTTACTCCTGGCGCGCTATGATTGAAAGTTCTTTTATCCTGTGGTCTCACTCTATTGTTCTACTGGACTTTTCTGCAATAGCATAATCAGAGAGCACCGTAAGTGCCATGCCTGCCAATATTTAAAATATGGTCAATATGCTTCCTTTAAATCCTCACATACTTATGCCTTATTGTTATTTTCTAGGGTGTCAGATGCCTGATACATTCAATTCATGGTTTCTTATAACTCTACTCCATGTCTGGTAAGTGAGCAATTTAAATGAAGTCACCAAAGTCACCAAATGTATTTTTTTAAACACTGCTGACTTGTAAGGTATAGCCTTCAGCAGGGCTGATTATATGAAATGGCAGTTGTTCAGGTGTTAAAAACTGTTCCTTTCATTTTAATAACTGGTGTCTTGAAGCACATTTTTATTAAAGGTCAAAGCATAGGCCCAGAAGGAAACTAATATTTGTAGGATTTTTTCAAAGAACACCTAACCCAGTGAACAATGCAATCAGTATCTCTTAACAGACTCTATGAGCTTGGATGGAAAGTTTTCTCTCCCTTGGCTGTTTTAGGAAAGTTCACATTTACGTAAAAGTGGTTTGAATTGTGAGAATCCGTGGTCATTTTCATTGCTGGTCATCAGAAACCTATAACAAATTATAGCACTGACATTTACGCCTGTACCTCTAAAATGTGCATACAAGTTAGCCTCATGCCAGGTTTGTTGCATGTAAAAATATTTAACACCTTAAACAGTATATTTTTTCTTCAGCTGTGAAATAAGTAGCCAAAAAAAATCAATTTTTCATCTAATGTTACACAGTATTAAAGGTCAGAAGGATATAGGAGAGTCGTTGAAGTTGGGGGCTGGGGAATGTATTTATTGAACTGCCAGATCTTGGGAAAGTAAATTCTGGAGAACTAAGTTTACTACTTTGACCATAGTGAGTATCTGAGGAACATGGGAATGGCTGCCCTGTCAAAAGGACCCTTGTTTGAGACTGCCTTCAGCTGAGCCTTTGCATCACACAACTGACTACTATATACTTTTTGCTTTTGATCACCTCTGAAATGTTTCTTCCTCTGTACTCATACAGTTACACTGAGTTCGGCTTAGGGGCCTAAGGTGGCAGTTTATTTTATGCTTTTTTTTTTCTTTTTTTTCTTTTTCTTTTTTTTTTTTTTAGACATAGTCTCACTGTGCTGCCTAGGCTGGAGTGCAGTGGTGCAATTGTGGCTCACTACAACCTCCATCTCCTGGGTTCAAGCGATTCTTGTGCCTCAGCCCCCCAGGTAGCTGGGATTACAGGAGTGCACCACCACGCGCAGATGATTTTAGTAGAGACAGAGTTTCACCATCTTGGCCAGGCTGGTCTCAATCTCCTGACCTCAAGTGATCCACCTGCCTCGGCTTCCCAAAGCGCTGAGATTACAGGCGTGAGCCACCGTGCCCAGCCTATGCTATCTTTTTCTAAGCAGTAGTTTATTAAGTGCACATCATATCCTGGGCACTTTGTGGGAACTAGGGAATAGTTCTCAAGAAGCTCACAGTCTAGTGAGGGAGATAAGATGTGTAAAATGGTCAATTATAAATCAGAACGCCTAAGTTATATAATAAATATGAGTAAGAAGTACTTACAGGATCACAAAGGAAGCTGCAACTATCAAAACCCTTATACTTCTACCTGTTAGTTCTTTGAAATGTGCCACGCATCAGGTAGCTTAGAAGGCACAATGCCTTCCTTTTGTCTTAATGGTGAAGGTTAAGGCATAGCATTCAGGGAAGGAAGCCGCATATATTGAAGGGAAAAAGTGCTTTTTTAAGAGAGGAGGGCTGTAGAGGTGGCACTGTAAAATTACTCACTGGAAAGGTGGGAGGGTTGCAAGAAGGCTAGGGGAACTCAAAGATAATATTCAGAACCTGTATGAAAGACTCTTTATTGCCCATATAGCTAGAGGTATCAGTGTTAGAGGGAGTGGATGGCAAAATAAAATAAAATATATAATCCCTGTGACCACATCCCAAGGTCAATACCCGACTAACAGCAACTGGGAGAACCTCGAAACTACTTATAGTTCTTTAAAGTTTCCAAACTGTGCCTGCTGAATCTTCCTTGCTGAGGTTAGTTTAATTTCTGAGGAGTAGAGTGTACCACCCCCAGTTCAATCGAGAGAGGGAAGCTGTCTGCTTCAAATCTATACTTGATTCCCCTTCCACTCTTTCTCTCGCCTAGTTCTGATAATCTGCAGGTTTTGGTGGAAAGAATCTGTAGCTTTTCAGTTTGAATCAGCACTCTTCTTGAGGACCTCCTGTGTGTGCAGAACCATGGGATGTTGGAGAGAAGGGTATGACGTGTTCTTTTCTGGTAATTTCTTTTGGGCAAATCAGATACAGACTCTGTGTCTTTATCTTGAAGAAACGTAAGTCTAATGGAAAACGGACATAAATCATGATTGCCTATAATGCACGACAGTGAAAGAAATGCTGCGCCCAAGACACAGGCAGATGCAGTGGAAGCACAAAGTGGTGTAACTAAATCCAGATTTGGTGATGGGGTGGAGTGTTGGATAAAGAGTGGCTTTGTGGTAGAGGTGACCTTTGAGATGCACCACGAAGAGTGACTAGAATTTCTGTCAGAGAAAGGGTGGGCATTTTAGATTGAGGGAATATTAGGAGCAAAAAGATAGAACGTGTACAAGAACATGGAGTATTTGAGGGCAGCCAGTTGCCTGATGTGTCTGGGGCAGGTTTATTGAGGAATGTAGTGGAAGGGTCACCAGGAAAGTAGTTAGTTTGGGGCTCAGTTGTGCTGTGATCCTCCAAGAATTGGAGAACTCTTTCTTCTAATGGAATCGTGTGGGGGCGGGGTGGGCAGGCTGTTAGGAGGAATGATGGATCCACCCCAAGTCTGTGGAGAAGCCATGTTCTATTGGCCCTGCTCTCTTAGCCTGAAGCTCCAGGAGGGTAACCGAAGGATAGCCACATCAAGGTTACAGGACTCAGTGGACTTGCTGGAGGCGTAGGGGTTGAAGTACCTCTTGGAGGTGGTAGTGTGGGGTGGGGGAGGAGGCGTAGAAAACAGAAAAGTAGAAATAACGCCTCCTCCCCTAAACAAAACCAAAACCAAACAAACTACTAATGAACAAAAATACCCTGGTGGCTGACATTTCAGAAGGTTTGCTTAGGTTCCCAAGGGTAAGGGTTCCCTGTTGACTCTTAGAATAAGGACAAGATTTCTCATGCCCTGTTAGTTCCCTGGAGGAAATGGTGTTTCACTTATCCTGTCTGATTTTTTTAGTTTCACAGTTTTTCTGTGGTTTAGGATTTAGGACTGGGACGCCCTCCAGCTCCTAGAGGACCCTTATCAGTTGTATACTCACTTGAGCTTGCAGCTGCAATGACTATGTGTTCATTGTCTTTGCTGAACAAGATTAGTATTGACTGTGGCTGCTGAAAAAATGCTGAGAGAGGCCACTGTCTGCGCTGTCCAGCATCCCCACGTGGACTTGATAAAAGCAGACCTCCTCCCCTATTCCCTATCTTGGCCACTGGCATCATGCCCACACCAGAAACCTGGGAGCCCTCCTTTGTCTCTTCTCTCACCCCTTCACCTGCTCAGTCACCTAACTCAAAATTTTTTTGACTCTGACCCATAGTAACAAATGCATGTTACTTTGTGACCAGAATGGACACATGAATGGACACATCAATCTGATACAGAAGTTCTGTAAAATTTATCCTTATAATGTCAGGTAATCTCTGGTATTTTCTTTTTTCTTTTCTTTTCTTTTCTTTTTTCTTTTCTTTTCTTTTCTTTTCTTTTCTTTTCTTTTCTTTTCTTTTCTTTTCTTTCTTTCTTTCTTTCTCTCTCTCTCTCTCTCTTTCTTTCTTTTGTTTTAAGGAGCAAGGAGTTTAATAGGCAAGAAAGAAGGGGGAAGGAAGAAGCAGCTCCCCTGTACAGAGACAGAGGGAGGGAGGCTCCAAGGCCGAGAGAGGGAACTCCCGATATTTTCTATTCCATTTGAATTCATTTTAAACAGACATTGATGATGTCACCCACTAAATTGATTTCACTGAGTTGCAACCAACAGTACTTGAAAAGTGGTCTTTGGCCTCTAGCTTCCCTATCCCCATTCCATTGGCCTTCTCAGTACATATGGGGTCAGTACACGAACACACACACACATACGCACACACATGCACTCACTCCTTAATGTTCTCCGTTGTTCTCAGAATAAAATACAAGTTTTGGCCGGGCCCAGTGGCTCACGGTTGTAATCCCAGCACTTTGGGAGGCTGAGGTGGGCAGATCACCTGAGGTTAGGAGTTCGAGACCAGCTTGGCCAACATGGTGAAACCCTGTCTCTAATAAAAATACAAAAAAATTAGCCAGGCATGGTGGCGGGCACCTGTAGTCCCAGCTACTCAGGAGGCTAAAGCACGAGAATCGCTTGAACCTGGGAAGCTGGGGTTGCAGTGAGCCGAGATGGCGCCACGCACTCCAGTCTAGATGACAGAGCGAGACTTCATCTCAGAAAATAAAAGTTTCATATCATGGCATTCACATCTGATCAAATGTGACCTATGGTGCCTTTACTAGTCTCATTTGTTGCTATTCTAGGCACCATTACCATCACTACTCCCTTCTCTGCAAGAAAAAGCAAAACTTTATAGTAGAAATATCAAGTCTTCTGCACAAAGTTTCTTCTGCCTAGAAGGCCCTTCCCCCGCCTCTCCACCTGACAAATTCCTGTTTTTCCTTCAGTATCTAATTCAGGTATTATCTCTGCTTTGAAGCCTTCCTTTCTGGGCAGGGAGATTTATGTAGTTGGAATTTGTGTTGGCATTATAAGTGTTAACAGATTTGTAAAGACTCCCCTTTTGAAATTGTCATGGAGCACTAGTACCTTCTCAATGCAGAAATTAATTTTATAAAATGGAATGGAACAAATAAAATTAGAACATACCTGTGATGGAGGTAGGATGGAGAGGGAGTAAAATGTAGTCTGTTTTTAAAGATTTTTTTAAAGTCAGGTATTTCATAAATATAATTACTACTAGGTGTTTTATGTATATTATCATTTATTTATTTACATACATTATTTCACACATGCTCACAACTACTTTATTCTCATTTTACATATGAGGGATCAGGGGCTTAGAGAAGTCAGATAACTTTCCTAAAGAAGTAGTTAGAATGTGGTGGAGAGGAAATTCAGGTGCAGGTCTGCCTAACTCAAAGCATTAAGTTGCTTTCCTCTTTAGTAATTATAACTACTAAAGTAACGAATTAAATACTTAACATTAATTAATACTTAAGTACCTACTTAAACATAGATTCATAAAATTATGGCATTTTTTCTCTTGATTAAAGGTACTGTGTACAGCAGACAAATTTATTTCGTGCCCTCTTAGGGCTTAGGTGAGAAGAGAGACATTAAACAAATCACTAATAAAATACAATTGTGATAGGTGCAGTGAGAGGATGTGACAAGGCTATGGGGGAGAAGCTGGGAACCTCATTTAGTTTAGGGGTGGGTCAGTCAGGGAAGGCTTCACTGAAGAGGACATTTACATTGACACCTAAAGGATGAGTAGAAGTTAGCAAGTGAAAGAGTGGATGAAAAAGCCTTCCAGGTAGAGGGATCTAGTGGTTTTCAAACTTTTTATCAGCAGAGACCTTTTTAAAAATGAAATCTTATGCTCAGCCACCATATATGATGTATATGATAAAAGGAGGTGGGAATGACCTGCTTGCTTCATATCTTCACAACATGCCCACTGAAAAAAGACCGCTAAGTAGTTCCATGGAAACTCAGAATGCAGTTTAAAAACTACAGATCTAGTCCAATTCTCTCATTTTGCAAATGGGGATACAGTTTTGGCAATTTTAAGGAATTGTCTCAGGCCACTTACTCAGTAGTGGCGGACCCGAGACAACTCTGAAGTTAACTATGGTTACCTGCCCCTTCTAAACACTTTGCTTCCTTTCTGATTGTCCTATTTGGTGGTCAGGGGATAGGGGTCTCTTCCCCTGAATATGAACATGCCATATGAGCATAGCAAACTTTTATGGATCACCAGCTGTATGATGGGCCCCATGTTTCTTGGCGCTCACTATCTGTGTCCCGGGAGAGGCCACCAGTAAACCTGAAACTAGCACAGGGTGATGTACAGATTATATGGGATCACGGGGGAAGGGGGGTTGCCTGGGGATGGTCAAGGAAAGCAGTTACCTTGGCCTTTTGGGGGCCAGAACAGACTCTATGGGATTGAGGAGTAATTAAGAGGCAAAGAAGTTATTGTAAACTACTTTTTAAGAAGTTTCAAGTGAGGGGATGATCACTTGAGGGAAAAACGGTTCAGAAGGGAAGCATTTAGTTATTTTTTATTTTAAAATGGGGAAACACTGGAATGATTTCCTAAGCTGAAGGGAAGAAGCCTTTGGGAAAGAAGAGAAGGAATTAAAGTGTGGGGATGGGAAAGGGTTAGAAAGCAGACTGGTGCCAGTCTCAGCACAGCCAGAGAACTGCGTCGTCAGACACTGGCAGCCTCTGCAGAGACTCTTTAAAACCACCACAGCACTTTTGATGTAGCTGTAGGGCATTCAGGCTTCTGCTGGATTCCAGCAACCCCAGGCCTGCTATACATGGTGAGCCCTGGCCATGTGCACATCCTCTTTTGCCCTCCTCCAGCCAGAGTTGCAGTGTTCAAACACCCACGCTTGTAGCTTTATTGCCCAAACCAAAGGCCTATGCAGCAGCATTTTACCAACATTGTATACCCTAAGTGCGCTGATACCTGGTACCCAGGGGCTTATTCTTTATAGTGGATCTGACAGGCAAGCTGCAGGCCAGGTGTAGCTCTTGGAGGAGGCTCATTGTCAGGTGAGATGGCTTCAGGAAGTGCCTCACCCAACTTGTCTGTTTGCCCACAGGCTGTCCTGTGGCCCTCATGCTCTCCCCAGAAGGGTTAGGCTTCATGGTGAGGGAGTTTGGGAAACCAGGTGGAGATAGCCATGTACACAGCCCTGGAAAAGGGTCAGCGTGCCAGCTTACAGATCAATAAACTCATTCATTAGCACACTGCTGGGGCTTCAGTGTAGCCATCTAGGCTCTGCTTTCTTGGCCTCAGCTGGTGACAGAGTAAGGGAAACAAGCTGTGTGAAAATCCCCTTTGGGATTCCTTCTTAGCAGCCAGAGTGACGAACCTGCCCAAGTGCCCACTAGTCTTTATTAATTCAGAATCAGATTTACTCTAAGCAGCTTATAAACTACCATGTGGGAGAAACAAGGCCAAAACACAACTAGCATTGTCAGAGGGCCCAAACAGAGCGAGCGAGACTGGATGCTCAGAGCTGCCAGTACCTGGCAGGAGGTCAGCATCAGGAATAACAAGAATCTTCCCTCCCAGATTTAGGCTGACAGGAGGAAATCATAGCTAGGAAACTCTCCTGTTCCTTTGAACTCTGCAGACAGTGTTGTTGCCTTCCAATTTGTCTTATTTAGCAGGAGGAGGTTCTTGGTGCTGTGCTATCACAGAATGGGAGAAAAAGGGGGAGCTCAGGCTTCATTCCAGCTTCTTTCTTCTCTACTGTGCAAACTTAAGTTACTTAACCTCTTCAGAGTGTGTTTTCTTTTCTGTGAAACAGGGACAGTTATAATGTCTGGAGAGAGAGAGAATGAGTGTAAATGCATCTTACAGTGACAAGTCTCACATTACAGAACATAGTAAATGGTAGTAATCATTATTATTATTTTCCATAAGGCAGGATTGATAGCTTCAGCCCTTTATTATTTGATACTCCTAGTGAGTGACATTTTCTTCCTTTGTCCGGTCTCCATGCTTGCCTTTTAGAGATATTTGCGTGCCATGTTTGAACACTCCTTTTTTTCCTTACTTTGCTAGCTGGGTTATTTGCCTTTCTTATATGTAAAAGAGATCAGTATTATATATGAGCCACTGGAATCACTGAGAGACAAGGATAGTACTGTGAAGCTTAAAACCTAAATAATACATTATGGGTTTAAGAACATCATCAGGCCAGGCGCAGTGGCCCACGCCTGTAATCCCAGCACTTTGGGAGGCCGAGGCAGGTGGATCACTTGAGGTCGGGAGTTCGAGACCAGCCTGACCAACATGGTGAAACCATTTCTCTACTAAAAATACAAAAATTGGCTGGGTGTGGTGGCGGGTGCCTGTAATCCCAGCTACTAAGGAAGCTGAGGCAGGAGACTCTCTTGAACCCGGGAGGCAGAGATTGCAGTGAGCTGAGATCATGCCACTGCACTCCAGCCTGGGTGACACATCAAACTTGGGAGGAGTAACTTGAGTTGATCCTAAACAGAGAGTAGTAGCTTCTGCACAGATTCAGTCTATATTCAGAGTAGGTGCTTAGTAATACTTATTCAATAAATGATTAGTTAATTAATATAGGAATCTTTTTCACTACAGGATTGTTTTTAAAGTTTATTTTGCATTTTTTTTTCCTGGATACAGATTGGCACACTGATATTTTGCTTTTTTTTTTTTTTTTTTTTTTTTTGAGACGGAGTCTGTCACTGTTAATGCCAAGGCTGGAGTGCAGTGGCACAGTCTTGGCTCACTGCTACCTCTGCCTCCCAGGTTCAAGCGATTCTCCTGCCTCAGCCTCCCGAGTAGCTGGGACCACAGGCACCTGCCACCATGCCCAGCTAATTTTTGTATTTTTAGTAAAGATGAGGTTTCACCAGGTTGGCCAGGCTGGTCTTGAACTCCTGACCTCAGGTGATCTGCCCACCTCGGCCTCCCAAAGTGCTGGGATTACAGGCATGAGCCACCGCGCCCAGCCTGCATTCTTAAGGGCAGTTTTTATTTATTATGTTTTAGCATGGAAGTGTGTTATCCCCTCCGTAATGCCCCCTGCCCTTCTCAATTCCCCCTCGTTTCCAACAGAGGTCTGACATTGTGACTTTAAATCAGTGGCAAAATGTAATTTGACCTCTCAGTGTTAAATTTAGGCATTTATTATGAGGGTATACACCCATGATGTGAGTTAAAGTGAGCTGCATTGTGAAATAGCTTACTTAATGACTTCGTTATTGTTATATGGTCAGAGTCTGTGACAAGTGTTGGCTTTGTTTTGCAGTGGGTAGCAGGATCTTCAAGTCTTTTATTTTTATTAACCATTTTGACTTTGTTTTATTTATTTATTTTTCTTTCTTTCTTTCTTTCTTTTTTTTTTTTTTTGAGACAAGGTCTTACTGTGTCTCCCAGGCTGGAGTACAATGGCGCAATCATAGCTCACTGCAACCTCCACCTCTGGGGCTCAAGCGATTCTCCTGCCTCAGCCTCCCACGTAGCTGGGACTACAGTCATGCACCACCGTGCCCCACTAATTTTTTTTGAGACAGAGTCTTGCTCTGTTGCCAGGCTGGAGTGCAATGGCGCGAACTCGGCTCACTGCAACCTCTGCCTCCCTGGTTCAAGAGATTCTCCCGACTCGGTCTCCCAAGTAGCTGGGATTACAGGCATGTGCCACCACGCCCAGCTAATTTTGCATTTTTAGTAGAGACGTGGTTTCACCATGTTGGTCAAGCTGGTCTTGCACTCCTGACCTCAGGTGATCTGCCTGCCTCAGCCTCCCAAAGTGCTGGGATTACAGGCATGAGCCACCGTGCCCGGCCTAATTTTTGTATTTTTTGTAGAGATGAGGTTTCGTCAGGCTGGTCTCGAGCTCCTGAGTGAGCTCAGGTGATCTGCCCGCCTCAGCCTCTCAAAGTGCTGGGATTATAGGCATGAGCCAACGCGCCTGGCCTATTTATTTTTCTTTTACCATTCAACATACTTCAACCTTTTCTGAATGATTCAGGATGTCCTGATAACTCTTAACTGTATTTTGCCAGACTATTGTCTTTGAGTTGTACCTGTTGAACCTCAATTGCTCTGCTATTTTTTTCGTGTCTCTATTAAATTTTTCATTTCCTCTTTTCCTATTAGGCTGCTAGCAATTACTCTGTTATAGGTATGCTTGCCTCCAGTTAGCCAGTCTTTTTTTTTTTTTTTCTGATGTGCTATTTCTAACATGATGCTAGTTTTGAAGCTTAAATTACCGTACTTGTGAGGACTGAATGAAAAATAGGGTCAATAGATCCCAGAGGGTTTGTTCTAATCATTAAAGGAGGCAAAAACAACAAAAACCTTAGTAGGACTCTGGGATCAGATTGTCTAGGTTCAGATCTCAGTTTTAGCACTTACTAGGTTTGTAAGACTCAGTTTTCTCATCTGTGAAATGAGGACAGTGAAGACACAAGTATCAGCTTCATGGAGTTGTTGTAAAAATTAGGAAAAATAATGCATCCAAATCACTTGGCCTGGTGCCTGGCACGTAGTTGTGTTAACTGTTAATTATAGCACTTGTCCGTTTTTGCTATTTAAGTTTTTTTTTTTCTTTCTTTCTTCCTGTTAGTCATTTTTAGAATAGGAAAAATTGCCAGATAAACTAGTTGAATTCAGCGTCAATCAGATGTCACCCTAATAATGGTCAAATAAGTTAGTAGGAATCTATTATCTCTGGTGTCCAAAAGTTTTCACTGGGGTGTCTGTGTATGAAACAGAGTTGGAGTTGAGATTTCTTCACTTCCATCCTTCCATTCCAATATCAGATGTAATTTTTTCTTAATATCTGAGAATAGTATGTTGGCCAGGTGTGGTGGCTCACGCCTGTAATCCCAGCACTTTGGGAGGCCAAGGCAGGAGGATCACTTGAGTTTATGAGTTTGAGACCAGCCTGGGTAATGTGGCAAAACCCCATCTCATCTCTACAGAAAATACAAAAGTTAGCTGGGCATGGCGGCGCATGCTTGAAGTCCCAGCTACTCGGGAGGCTGAGGTAGAAGGATGGCTTGAGTCCAGGAGGCAGAGGTTGCAGTGAGCTGAGAGATTGTACCACTGCTTTCCAGCCTGGGTGATACAGCCAGACCTTGTTTCAAAAAAAAAAAAAAAAAAAAAAAATAGTGTGTGTAGAATGCTAGCACAAAAGGGAAGATAAAGAAGGTACCATTTATGTAAAAAGAATACACACATACATAAACTTGTGTGTGTATAGGTTATATGTGGAGGGATTCCTAAGAAACTAGTAGCTGAGGTTGCCTTTGGGAGAGGAGCTGGTTGGCAGGGGATGAAGGTAGGAAGGAGACTTGGTTTTTATTACTAAGTGCATGTATTACCTATTCAAAACAGTTATCAAACAAGAGTAAATTGAATGTGATAGGCTTCAAGGTCAGGTGGCCTAAGAATTGGTATTCAGCTACTTGTTTGGACATTCCAGGCAGCTGACTGTCTTAAGATTTTGGCCCAGCCTTCAGCTCTGCTTTTCCCTTGAAGAGGATAAACAAAAAAGTCCTTCACAACAGGACTACTTTTCTGTCCTTAACTACCTAGTAAATTCGATTCACAAACTCAGGGAAAGAATTAGGTGAGCATTTAATTAGCTGAATGTGGTACTGGTGATTGGACAGCCCCGTGGATCAGAATCCTATTTTCCCAGTAGAACTCATGGGAATCTTCAGTAACTTCTGGTTTATAGGAAGACTGATTCTTTGCTTTGGTCTTACAACTTTATGTGTAATGAGATTTGCTGTAGAGCTTTATATAGCAGTTCTTCAAATTAACCTTGTTCTGTTCAATGTCATTTTGTTACAACAGTGATGAGGAAAAAAATAACAATTCCCATCTGGGGCCACTGTGTGTGGAGTTTGCATGTTCTGTCCGTGTCTAGGTGGGTTTTCTCTGGGTCCTCCTGTTTCCTCCCACATCCCAAAGATGTGCACACAAGGTGAATTGGCATGTCTAAATTGTCCTTATTGGAGTGGGTGTGGGTGTGAGTGTGCCCTGCCATAATGTATGCATAGCTCACATTATTTCAGTGTTTAATATTGGAAGTCTTTTGGGTCTTTATTTAGAAGTTTAGTGATGTTTTTGTGACCAGAAATATACTGTAGGAGTATAACTCTTGTTTGTGTCATTTAGCCTATGGTAAAATAGGTTTTGTATGTTTTTAAGCTTACAGTTACAGTTTCCAAGAATCTCTCTGTGATGTTAAATGAACAGTTACAATATTTAGTGTTCTGCATCAATAAAAGGTCTGTTGAACTTATTGAGTCCAATGTTCTAGGAGTAATGAGAATTTGCCCTCGTTTGGCTGGGCGTGGTGGCTCACGCCTGTAATCCCAGCACTTTGGGAGGCCAAGGCGGGTGGATCACGAGGTCAGGAGATCGAGACCATCCTGGCTAACACTGTGAAACCCCGTTTCTACTAAAAATACAAAAAATTAGCCCGGCGTGGTGGTGGGCGCCTGTAGTCCCAGCTACTCGAGAGGCTGAGGCAGGAGAATGGCGTGAACCTGGGAGGCGGAGCTTGCAGTGAGCCGAGATTGCGCCACTGCACTCCAGCCTGGGTGACAGAGCAAGACTCCGTCTCAAAAGAAAAAAAAAAAGAATTTGCCCTCCTTTTATTTTCAGGTATCAATCCATGTCTTCTAAACTGTTAGTATCAGCAAAATTAGGTACAGGTTATAACAATCTTTGCTGGTTGTATATTTCTCAAAAGGCAGGTATAATCTTTAGTTTATATTTCTGGATCAGAATATTCTGAAAACGATGGTTCTATTAAAGTAAATTCAGTCATGTGTTGCTTAATGATGGGGATCTGTCCTGAGAAATGCATCATTAGGTATTTCATTATTGTATGAGCAGCATAGAGTATACTTATACAAACCTAGGTGGTATAGCCTATTATATATCTAGGATGTATGGTATGACCTATGGCTCCTAGGCTATAGACCTATGCAACTTATTACTGTTCTGAATACTGTAAGCAGTTATAATGGTAAGTATTTGTGTATCTAAATGTATCTAAACATACAAAAAGTACAGTAAAAATGCAATATAAGAAATAAAAAATGGTATTCTTGTATAAGATATTTACCATAAATAGAGCTTGCAGAACTAGAAGTTGCTCTGGATGAGTCAGACTAATTTGGCTAATTTTTACGGTTTTTGTAGAGGTGGGGTCTCACTTTGTTACCTTGGTTGGTCTTGAACTCTTGGGCTCAAGCAGTCCTCCCACCTTGGCCTCCCAAAGTGCTGGGATTACAGGTGTGAGCCACCACACCTGGCCATAGGCTACACTAAATTTATTTTGAAATTTTTTCTTCAATAATAAATTAAACTTAGCTTACTGTAACATTTATACTTTATAAACTTTTTTAATTTAAATATATATATATATATATATAGTTTGTTTGTTTGTTTTTTAGGTAGAGTCTTGCTCTGCTGTCCAGGCTGGAGTACAGTGGCATGATCTTGGCTCACTGCAACCTCCACCTCCGAGTTCAAGCGATTCTCCTGCCTCAGCCTCCTGAGTAGCTGGGACTACAGGCACGCGCCACCACGCCTGGTTAATTTTTGTATTTTTAGTAGAGATGGAGTTTCACCATGTTGGCCAGGCTTGTCTCCTAACCTCAAGTAATCCACCTGCTTCTGCCTTCCAAAGTGCTGGAATTACAGGTGTGAGCCACTGTGCCCAGCCTAAAAAAACTTTTTGACTCTGACATTTTAAGCTTAAAGCATGCATTATATAGCTTTCTTTATATTGTTATTCTATAACCTTTTTTCTGTTTTTTTAAATTTTATTTTCTACTTTTAAAAATTTTGTTAAAAATTAAGACATAGAGCTGGGCGCAGTGGCTCGTGCCTGTATCTTAGCACTTTGGGAGGCCAAGGTAGATCACTGGAGCCTAGGAATTCGAGACCAGCCTGGGCAAGATGGTGAGACCCTGTCTCTACAAAAAAATGTTAAAAAGTAGCTGGGCACAGTGGCATGCACCCGTAGTCCTAGTTACTTGGGATGCCGAGGCAGGATAGCTTGAGTCCAAGAGTTTGAGGTTACAGTGAGCTATGATTGTATCACAGCACTGCAGTCTGGGTGACAAAGTGAGACCCTGTCTCTGAAAAAAGAACAAAAACCAAACTGTGACACAAACACTCACATTAGCCTAGGCCTCTACCAGGTCAGGATCATCTAGACCAGGTGATAGGAATTTTTCTGCTCCATTATAATCTTATGGGACCACTCTCATATGTGTGGTCTCTTGTTGACCAAAATTGTTATGTGGTACATGACTATATTCACCAAATTTGTCCTTTTCCAGCCCTGGTGATATTTATATATTTAATTATAGGATTGAGGCTGGGAAGAAAGGGTTAACTTCTCAGAGACTCATCTGCTGTCAGTGCTAAGGAGCGAATCTTCTTCCAGTAGCTGGCCACTGCCTGCTGAGTGAAGTCCATACTTTTTCTTAGCAAGTCATTTCAAAGCTCTTTATGACCTTTCTGGCTTCAGTTTTCTGCATCCTATACCCTGTCCTCCCCACAATCTAGGTATTCATTGTTACATTAACATCCTGAACTCTTCCATGGCCCTGCCTTTGCTTAGAACATTCCATCAGCTGGACATTCCCTTTGACTTTTGTCTCAACCTGTTCAACTTCAGCTTATCCTTCCAAGATCCAGGTACAGTGTTTCATTTCCCATGAAGCTTTCTCTGATTCTACTCAGCCAAAAGTCATCCTCTTAAACTCCATTGCACTCTTCTCTTGGGAGATCTATGGCATTGCCTTTTAGGGCTGTTTATGTGTGGTGTACCTTATCTCCCCTAGAGGAAACTGCTCCGTAAAAGCTAGGTTCTAGTTTTAGCCATCACTCTAATCCCCACAGCATCCAATGGTACACCTTCACACAATAGGAACTCCTATGTTCATTGAGTGAATTGTCAGTCACCATTTTGAAAGTGTCTTCCCTCCCTCCCTCCCTCTCTCTCTCTCTCTCTCTCTCTTTCCTTTCTTTCCTCTTTCCCTCTGTGGCCCGGGCAGGAATCTCCTCGTCTCGCTGCTGCCCCGCGCCGCGGACTGCCTGGGACTGCCGGCGCGCGCCACCGCTGCCTGTTTTTTCTCCTTTGCCTGCCGGCGCGCGTTCGCCATCTTGGCCACGCTGGTCGCCAGCTCCTGACCCCGAACGCTCTGCCCGCCTCGGCCTCCCGGGGTGCTGGGACTACAGACGGAGTCCCGCTCACCCGGTGCTCGGTGTTGCCCGGGCTGGAGTGCGGTGGCGTGGTCTGGGCTCGCGGCAGCCTCTGCCTCCCAGCCGCCTGCCTTGGCCTACCAGGGTG
>NW_026652296.1:25448699-25578855 GCF_009828535.3 Hylobates moloch
AGTGAGGAGCGCCTCTGCCCGGCCACCCATCGTCTGGGAAGGGAGGAGCGCCTCTGCCCGGCCACCCATCGTCTGGGAAGTGAGGAGCGCCTCTGCCCGACCGCCCCGTCTGGGAAGTGAGGAGCGCCTCTGCCCGGCCACCCATCGTCTGGGAAGTGAGGAGCGCCTCTGCCCAGCCACCTATCATCTGGGAAGAAGTGAGGAGCGTCTCTGCCTGGCCACCCCGTCTGGGAAGTGAGGAGCGCCTCTGCCCGGCCGCTCCGTCTCGGAGGTCTACCACGGAGGCCAGAAGCAATGTGGGGGCTGGACGTGTTGGCTCACGCCTGTGGTCCCGGCACTCTGGGGGGCGAGGCGGGTTGATCACTTCGGGCTAGGAGTTCGAGACCAGTCTGGCCAACATGGCGAAACATGAAAAATACAACAGACAAACTAACCAACCAACTCAGTGACAACAAAACAGGTCTACCCTGGAGTCATACTCTAATTTTTTCTATTTTCCTCCCTTTCTGATCCTTTATCCCACTTTCTTTTTCTTCCTCTTCCTTCTCCCTCTTCTTTGTCAAATAGAGGATTGAGTTATTATCACTGATCCATATAAAGTCCCTCTCTCATTTATTTTAACTCCCACCCCCCATTTCTATTCCCCGACTTCCCATGTGCAACCTTCCTAATATGTTTGATACGCATCTTTTTGTTTGTATGTATTATTAGAAAATGTTTATTGTTTTTTTGTGTGCAAAAAAAAATTAATTAAAAAAAAAAAAAGAAAGAAAGTGTCTTCATTTTGCCTTATCTTTTCAACTGGATAACCATTTGAGCCCACTGTTATCTGTAAGGGCTATAGAACAAACTGTGTTGTGAAACAAAAAACACTTCATCCCATGTTGATACAGTTAGAAAGTTTATGGTCTGAGAAAATCTGTGCCTTTTAAACCTCAGAGGGCAGGTGTATTAACAAACTACAGAATTTTCAAATAAATGAAGAATTCCATTACCTCACTATTGCTGTTGATGAATTGGCCCCTGACAACACTTAAGCATCAAAACACACAGCGTCTTTTCAGGTGAGAGGCTGACATGAGGGATTTGATTAACTTTTAGAAAAGTCTTATGAAAAAGGACTGTTGAACTTTTCCCCAGTTTGTTTCTGCTGTGGAATATGCTCTGTGTCCTATAAAGTAGCCACATCTTTTTTCTGTGACCTGTTTCATTATTGTCACAAAGTGCTTTTTTTTTTTTTTTTTTTTTTTGAGATGGAGTCTTGCCCTGTTACCCAGGCTGGAGTGCAGTGGCGTGATCTTGGCTTACTGCAATCTCTTCCTCCCGGGTTCAAGCGATTCTCCTGCCGCAGTGTCTCGAGTAGCTGGAATTACAGGTGCGCGCCACCATACCTGGCTAATTTTTGTATTTTTAGTAGAAACAGGGTTTCACCGTGTTGGCCAGGCTGGTCTTGAACTCTTGACCTCAAGTGATCCACTCACCTCAGCCTCCCAAAGTGCTGGGATTACAGGTGTAAGCCACCACACTCAGCCTACAAAGTGCTGTTTCTTAAGCACTACCTCGGGTCAGAGGTTACAGTATTTTGTTTTTTTGTTTTGTTTTGAGACAGAGTCTTGCTCTGTCGCCCAGGCTGGAGTGCAGTGGCGTGATCGTGGCTCACTGCAACCTCCACCCCTCGGGTTCAAGCAATTGTCCTGTCTCAGCTTCCCAAGTAGCTGGGACTACAGGTGTGTACCACCACGCCCGGTTAATTTTTTGTATTTTTGGGAGAGACGGGGTTTCACCATGTTGGCCAGGCTGGTCTTGAACTCCTGACTTCAGGTGATCCGCCCGCCTCGGCCTCCCAAAGTGTTGGAATTACAGGCGTGAGCCACTGCGCCTGGCCTACAGATTTTGAATCACATCAATAAATCTCATTTGGGATCATGTAGTCAGCCTTCTTTTTATTTTCAGATGGAATCTCACTCTGTCGCCCAGGTTGGAGTGCAGTGGTGCAATCTTGACACTGCAACCTCTGTCTCCTGGGTTCAAGCAGTTCTCCTGCCTCAGCCTCTGGAGTAGCTGGATTACAAATACACACCACCACACCTGGCTAATTTTTGTGTTTTTGGTAGAGACGGGGTTTCACCTTGTTGGCCAGGTTGGTCTTGAACTCCTGACCTCAGGTGATCCACTGGCCTTGGCCTCCCAAAGTGCTGGGATTATAGGTGTAAGCCACTGCACCCGGCCATGTCGTCAACCTTCTGTCAGATACCCGAGTTCCCACCAAGCATTGATTCACTTCTCAGTGACAGGCAAATTCTCTACTTTTTGAGGTTGTCAGTTTCATTATTCAAATCTTCAGACACTCAGGCCAGGCACAGTGGCTCATGCCTATAATCCCAGGGCTTTGGGAGGCTGAGGTGGAAGGATGACTTGAGTCCAAGAGTTTGAAGTTACAGTGGGCTATGATTGTGTCACTGCACTCCAGCCTGGGTGACAGAGCAAGACCCTGTCTCTAAAATTAAAAAAACAAAACTTTAGACATTCCTGTTAGTGAGCTTTTGATTTTGCTGTTCAATTTTGAGTATATCTTTCTCCCTCTATGGCCTGCCCATTGGTTCTCATTCTAACTCTTTGGTTTTATTTGTTTGTTTGTTTGTTGAGACAGGGTCTTACTCCGTTACCCAGACTGGAGTTCAGTGGCACCATCATGGCTCACTGCAGCCTTGACCTTTCGGGAGGGATCCTCCTGCCTCAGCCTCCTGAGTAGCTAGGACTACAGGCATGCACCATGCCACCTGACTAATTTTCATATTTTTTGTAGAATCGGAGTCCAACTGTGTTGCCCAGGTTGGTCTCAAACATCTGGGCTCAAGTGATTTTCCTGCCTTGGCCTCTCAAATGCTGGGATTATAGGTGTGAGCCACCAGGCCTGGCCTGATTCTCTTTGGTAAACAGTTTAATTGCTTTTCTACAATATTTAAGTCAACTTTCCTGTTTTTCTCCAGATTAAATATCTTCTGGTCTTCTTAAGATACTTCTAGTCCTCCTATTTCTTAAAATGTAATGTTCAAAACTGTGGATAGTATTCCAAATAGGTTCTGGTTTGTGTTGAGTATAACAAAAGTCTCACTTTACACATTGATGGTATTATATTTGCATTACTGTATCTAAAATCACATTAATTTGGAGGGCAACATTGTTATCCTCTTGATTCCTACTGAGCACATAATATCAACTTAAGCCTGTAAGTCTTTTCACACATAGGTAGGCATGACTCATCTGTGCTGTACTTTTACAGTTGTTCTTTTAGACTCAAATGCAGGATCCTGAATTTATCCCCATTAGGTTGATCTTGTTAGATTCAACCTGTTGAAGTATTTTTGGTTCATGGTTGGATCATCTGGCACATTTGTTCTCCTGCCCAGCTTCTTGTCACCTGCAAATTTGGTAAATATGTTTTCTTTTCTCCATCTTAGTTATTAACAAAGATGTTGAGACAGGCCAAGCTGTAATCATTTCATTGTACCATACTATTGCTGGTAGATTTTAATTGGCAAGATCAATTGTGTATGGACATAGAATTGTCAGGTTGGATTAACTATTCCATAATTATAACAGGAATTGTCTTTTAGATGAGTAATCCTATTGTAGCTGCTTAATAAGCTATTTAATGAGAAACAATAAAAATAAGTATAGTCTGCCAGGCACGGTGCCTCACACCTGTAATCCCCACACTTTGGGAGGCTGAAGTGGGAGGAAGTCTTGAGCCCAGGAGTTCGAGACCTGCTTGCACAGCAAATTGAGACCCCCATCTCTACAAAAAAATAAAAAATTAGCTGGGTGTGGTGGTGCACACCTGTAATCTCAGCTACACAGGAGGCTGAGGCAGGAGGCTCCCTTAAGCCTGGGAGGTCGAGGCTACAGTGAGCTGTGTTTGTGCCACTGCATTCTGGCCTGGGTGACAGAATGAGACCCTGTCTCAAAAAGGAGAAAACAAGCACTTTGGGAGGCTGAGGCGGGCGGATCACAGGTCAGGAGATCGAGACCATCTTGGCTAACACAGTGAAACCCCATCTCTACTAAAAATACAAAAAAATTAGCTGGGCATAGTGGCGGGTGCCTGTAGTCCCAGCTACTCGGGAGGCTGAAGCAGGAGACTGGCGAGAACCCGGGAGGCGGAGCTTGTAGTGAGCCGAGATGGCGCCACTGCACTCCAGCCTGGATGACAGAGCAAGACTCTGTCTCAAAAAAAAAAAAAAAAAAGGAGAAAACAAAAAAGAATGAACTATGATCATGTATGAGATGAGGAACTAGTTTGAAAAGTTGGGGACCCTGCTTATATTCCTGTATATAATAAAATATAATTCTTATATGTTTAGATTATGTGAGGTCTTGAGCAGAAAGCCCTCTGGACTGACTAGAGGCAAATGTGGTATAGGGGAAAAGGTCCTAAACTTGGCCCTATGGTGTTTGTTCATTTATTTATTCAGCAAGTGTATATTGAGTGCCTACTGTGCTTAAGCCCTGGAAATAAAATGTTGACAAAAACCAGACTTGATCTTTATCTTCAGTAGAGCTTACATTCTAGTGGGGGAAACAATTGGATAATTACACAAATGTAATCATAATACTTTCTGTGATCTGTGTTCTGGACAAGTGTTGTCCAACAGAAGTATAACGCAAGCCATGTATGTAATTTAAAATTTTCTAGTATCTACATTTGAAAAAGTAAAAAGATAGATTTTATATAACCCAGTATATCTGAAATATTATTTCAACATGAATGCAGTATTAAAAATTGAGATATTTTATATTCTTTTTCTTCAACTAAATCTTTGAAATCTTAAACTTGTGCCACATCTCAGCTTTGACTAGCCATATTTAAAATGCTCAATAGCCACAGGGGAGCCACTGTATTGGACAGCACAGTTCTGTACCCAGTTTTATGGACTCTGGTGTTGGGCAAATTACTTTCCGTCTTTAGGACTCCTGCTTTCATCAGTAAAATGAAGGATTCAGACTTGTTTATCTTCTAACAACAAAATGTGGTTCCCTCCAGGTATGAGGGAGCCTTCAGAGGTGCCCTAAATAATCTGTACCTCGATCTGGGTGGTGCTTGTGTGGGTGTATGTATAATACATAAAAATTTATCAGGCTGTACACTTAAGATTTATACACTTAATAGTATCTTTGTTATATCTCAGTAAAAAATTTTTTTTTTAAATAAGTTCACTTCCAGTTTGATTTGATGCCCTTTGCTAAACTCACTCTTAGATGAGGAGACCTTCATTGGATATGTGTGATGTGAAAAATGCAAACAGCCAAGACTTTTTTTGTCTTCTTCCCACCCAGGATGTGTCTAGTCCGAATGAAGCAGGAAGGCCGGAGTGGGAAGTACATGTGTCGTATCATAGTTCATTTTATGTGGGAGGATGTTCAGCAGCGCGGCAGAGTCATGGGGGTAAGTGAGTGCTGTCAGATGCTCGTCCTGGACAATTCCAGAGAAGGGTTTGAGTTTGGAGTTTTATCTGTTCTAAAATGGCCCTGCTTTTAGATTTCTGTGAAATGCTGTCTAATATCAAGTAGCAGTTCAGCTAAAGTTACTTTTTCTCCCTCTGTGGAAACCAATACTCCACAGATACTTTATGTGTTTGTACGCATTATAGTGATTTGTTAGTGTGAAGTCATCTTGTATGGAAATGGGATTGTAAAGCCCAAATCATGGTGATAGGAGGGATGGATTTTGTGAATGGAGGGAATCAAATGATAATCCAGTTAAGGATACTATACCTTTGACACCAGTTCAGTATTTGAACCAGTCATTCTATAAATTAGTTCTGATGGGAGGCCCTGGTATGGGGCCTGCACTGTCCTCAGGAACTGAAACTCAAGCTCCTTGATCACTGGCAACCTAGAAGAGTCTGGTAAGATACCTACTGAAAATGTACATTAGTACATTTAATAATTAACCTGAGAAAGAGAAATATATTGTATATATATGTCACATGGGATGTAATGACAATAGAAAAATGAAACCAAAACACTAGAATATAGTTGGTTATACGGATCATAGCGTGTCCAGAGTTGGTTCCTTCTGGTGGGTTCTTAGTCTCGCGACTTCAAGAATGAAGCCGCAGACCTTCGCAGTGAGTGTTATAGCTCTTAAAGATGGTGTGTCCAGAGTTTCTTCCTTCCTGTGGGTTCGTGGTCTCGCTGACTTCAAGAATGAAGCCGCAGACCTTCACAGCGAGTGTTACAGTTCTTAAAGGTGCTGCGGACCCAAAGAATGAGCAGCAGCAAGATTTATTGTGAAGGGTGAAAGAACAAAGCCTCCACAGTGTGGAAGAGGACTCGAGCCGGTTGCCGCTGCTGGCTGGGGTGGCCAGCTTTTATTCCCTTATTTGTCCCTGCCCGTGTCTGCTGACTGATCCATTTTACAGAGTGCTGATTGGTGTGTTTACAATCCTTTAGCTAGACACAGAGTGCTGATTGGTGCATTTACAATCCTTTAGCTAGACACAGAGCGCTGATTGGTGAGTTTTTACAGAATGCTGATTGGTGCATTTACAATCCTCTAGCTAGTCACAGACCGCTGATTGGTGCAAGTCCCCACCCGACCCAGAAGCCCAGCTGGCTTCACCTCCCAATAGTATCCTCTTCTGTTTATGTTGTGTATTTTCTGTATCTAGATCATGTTTTAGTAGCTTGTAGTTCCCTGTTACTTCTCATTTCATTGTCTCCCAGCTTGGGAGCATCCAAAGTAGAAACATGACTGGGTCATGAAATGGGTTAATTTAGTTTCTTTCATTACAGGGCAAAATTGTCCCTGTGGACTGAGAAGTAAACAAAGTTTATGGACATATTATAAAAGTTACATATGCTCATAGAATAGAAATCAAAGAGTAAAAAGTATTGAGTATAAAAAACAAGTGTCTTTTTTTCCCCCCAGTCTAACTCCCCAGAAGTAACCTTTTTTATTTTTTGTGTTACTTTTTCTTACCTTCAAGGAAGGAGAAAAGTAACCATTTTTGAGTTGATGCGTATCCTTCGCCTGAGAGCTATCTTTGTAATCATCCTCTTTGGTTCCTTTTTCATTTTTTGCTTTCTTACTGTCTTAGCTGCTGTGTAATATAGGGGAAAAAAGTATTTTTTCTGCTCTCTCACTCAATTACAATTACACAGAAGGTTTCTGTGACACATTTTTGGGAGTTTCTCCCCACACAGCAAACAGGCAATCAGTTCTGGAGAGAGGTCACCAGGTGGGTGTCCTCTAACCCACTTCAATTCCAACATTGTGTACTCGGAGATAGTGTCAGATCCCACAGGTTGAGGGCTCTGCCCCCAAGACTGCCCCCAACTTGCCACACCAATTGCAAGCTCCAAGCTGTTTTACCTGTGCTTCTGGCCAACCAATTATAAATTGGGGTTCCCCACCCTTTCCTTTGGTTCAACTAATTTGCTGGAGCAGCTCACAGAGCTCAGGGAGACACTTATTACATTACCGGTTTATTATAAAGGATATTACAAAGGATACAGATGAAGAGATGCGTAGGACAAGATGTGGGAAGGGGTGAGGAGATTCCATACCTTTCCTGGTGTGCAGCTGTCCAGAAACCTCCACCTGTTCAGCTATCTGGAAGTGCCCCAAACCCAGTCCTTTTAAGGGTTTTATGGAAGCTGCGTTATGTAGGCACAACTGATTAAACCACTGGCCACTGGAAATCAGTCAGCCTCTCTGCCCTCCTTGGAGGTTGGGAGATGGGACAAAGTCCTAACCTTCTAATCCTCCCTTGGTCTTTTCAGTGACCAGCCCCTACCCTGAAGCTACCAAAGTGCTGCCAGCCACCAGTCAATCATTAGCATACAAAACGACACCACTTTGGAAAGGCCAAAGATTTTAGGAGTTGTATGCCAGGAAAGGAGTTGAAGACCAACTATATATTTCACAATATCACAGCTGCCCAGAGTGAGATCAGCAGCCTTTAAGGTATTCATCCAGCTGAATGTTCTCACATGCCCTCAAATACTTACCACCCAACTCCGTGGCAGCGCACAGTGGACATAAGGTGGTGTTGGCAGTCTCAGTCCTATTTAATGATGGCCAGAGATACTCCTGGTCATCCAAAGCCCTGGCCGACTGCCAGGCAGTTATGCAGTAGCTCTTTCTTTAGTGAACCTGTTCTTATCATTGTTGACTAAACTCTGTTGGAAGTTGTCTCAGTAGCCATATGGGCCACAGCTGTCTCTATCCTGAATAGCTTAATGAGCCATAGATTGCTGACTCCTGGACTGCAGGAATCTTTTAGTTGCCTCTCCCCACAGATGAATTTCCTCCTGGACCTCCATCTCTCTTCATCACAGTAGTTAAAACTTGAGCCTTCTCCCATGTTACTTCTTATGCAGTGTCCCTTCTACTTAACTGTAAGTTTTATAAAAGCAGAAAACCGTCTTATTCAGTTTTTTGCTTATGCAGTAAACATTGAATAATTATCAAATGAATAAATAATTGTCAATAAATGAATATATTGAATACCAGCCTTTGGAATTCTTTTTTAAGCTAACATTTATTAGATAAATCATACCTGCTTTATTAGTCTCTGATCCAAGTGTGTATCAGTGCAGTCCTGCAGGAATTAGGGGAATTTTTCCCCTATCGCATTTTATCTAGCTGTTTTTTCTATTTGGATTGTTGTAGATAGGGTGCTGCCCCATAAAGGGAGTGTTTTAGATCAGCGTTTCTCATACTTTAATGTGCCTATGGTTCACCTGAGGATCTTGTTAAAATACAGATTCTGATTCAGTAAGTTTCAGGACAGGGGCCAGAAAATCTACAGTTCTGAAAAGCTTCCAGGTGATGAAGATGTTGCTAGTGACGCAGGGTGGGGTAGGGGACAATAGCAAGGTCTTAGGTGGTCCCCCAATACAGGCTCTTAAATTGCTTTCATGAAGAGAAGTGCCCAAATTCCGATTTAGTTACAAAGACTGTAAGTAAAGGATGATGGTTTTAAAATAATAGAGATTTGGAAGAGTTGGGGAATTACTATGATTGCTTTCTGCTATAGTTGACTTGATACCTCCTTTCTAACCTCGTGGCATAAATAGACACACCTTATATAGGCAAGACAATTGTATATTAACCAGTGGGTTGTGAGTGTATGCATGGGTGAGTGTGAGTGCATGTGTGTGTTTGAGGGAATCTCAGTCTTCCGTGTGTGTACAACCTATAAATGGGACACGTGGCTAGGGAGAAGTAATAGGCGGTGTAGAGCCAGTCTGGCCTGGTTCTCACCCTGACTGGCAAATCTTTCCTCTTCTGTGCTTCAGTTTCTGTATTAAAAGAAAGGTGGGGACAGGGGAGGCCTAACTACATGAGCCCCAAGTTTTCAGCTTTTTTTCAGCTTGAAAATCTATGGTTTGAAGGTGGTAATTTGCAAATCTTTCTCTGTGTTATTTGGCATCCCAGGTGTACCTCTGTAAGAAAACTCATATAAAAAGTAGAATTTATAAAACCAATCAATGTAGTAGTGATTTTTCTCATGCCAAAAACTTAGAGGTGATTGCTTTGAGTGGACTGGTGTGTGGAAGATCAAGAAATAAGAGAGCCACTTTTGAGTTAGTGATGAATAATAAATTTGCATCAAAAACTCCTTTGAAATTAAAATTCTATTCTGATTTGGTGGGAAAATTTTTATTTTATAAAAAGTTGCTTTTCACCAACTTTTTGGAGCCCAACTATTGTGAAAAATGGAGCAGACTCATATATCATTGTGAAGCTGGTACAAAAAGCAGGTGTTAAATTTGAGGTTACAAAAATCACATCAATAATTTAGAGTGTTCTGACTTAAAAAAACATTATTTGGGATTTAAACTTATAAATTAGCTGTGGAAATAAAGTTCATTATATCACCTCATCTGGTCTAGCTTTATTTCATTAACTGCTTCTTAAAAATCTTTGTGAGCTGAGTTGCAGCTGAAGAGGTTGGAGACCATTTTTCCTTGGGCCTTTGCCGCACTCCTGAGTGTTGGTAAGAGTAAAGAACTAAGTCTTGACACAGCTGTAAAAACAGACATCGCCTTTGGCCTCAGCACTTTCTCCTGGTGCAGGCAGATTTCAGATGTAAATTTCACTTTCTGCCTCTCCTACTAATGAAGTAAGTTTCTTTTGCTGGGTTTGCAGCCAGGTGTGTCCAGTCTTGTGGCTAACCAGGGCGCTTTACTTAATTTTTCCATTTGTGACATTTCAACCAAACTTAAAAAACAAACATAAAAATTAGCTCACGGCAGTGGCTCAAAGTGTTAATGGTAACCTTAGGCTGGCTAAACAACTTCCTCTCAGTTCTGCCCTGCCAGACATCTCCACCTTGTGGCTCACAATGAGCAGGCTCAAGCTTTCCAAGACAGAGATGGGAAGGGATGGGAGTGGGCTGTAGTTGAGAAATTACAGTTTACCCTTATCAGCGGTCCCTGGCATGCCTGTTGCCTCAGTGAGACTTCTGGAATAAGAGGAATGCACCTTCCGTCACCTCATGGTCCCCTGCTCTCTCAGTAGCAGAGCTGCTTGGTGGGATGGTGCAGAGGGCCTAGGAAAAATGGAGGAACTGTGGGCTGAACTGGACTCTTGTGTAATTCTGCCTTGCTTCTCAGAACCACCATTTTGCTTTGTAAGGTCCTCTACGATCACACTCCAGACCACCTCTCCAAACTCATTTCCCCTAGTTCTTCTTGAACCTTAAATATGTGAAACCTACTAGCACATGTGCCTGGCACTTAGTAAGCACTCAGTGAACATCACATTCCATCCTTGCTTCACATACCCTTCTCTCCAGCCAAGCTGAATTCCTTGCTATTTTTGTCTTGTGTCTTTGCTCACTCCATGCGTACACCTAGATTGCCCTAACACCCCAGCCTCAATTCCTTCACATCCTTCCACAGCTAACTGGAAGCCAATCCCAGTTTCCCCTAAGGCAGTACCTTAATGATTTATATCTACCCTTCTTCCAGCTCTTACTCTTTCTATTTTGTATCACTGTCATTCACTTATGTTGACTGTCTTCCAGTTGAATTCCTGTGGTGCAGGATCACATACATCTGTCTCCAAAGTGCCTGTTATTGCCCTTTTCCTGAATAGGTGCCCAGTAACTATCTGAAGAATGAAAGAAGCCAGTCCCGCAGGCCCAGAATAAGTACTGGAAAAAGTAGGGCAAGGAGATACCGTTTTTTATTCTGAGGATATTTGTTTGCTGTGTTAGTCTGAAATATTGGAAGAAAAGGAAATAAGAAATCGTTTCCCCCACCATCAACTGTTCAGTTCCTTTTTCCCATACTTTCCCATCTTCTAATGGAATTACTTTATTTTTTAAAAACCCCAGTTTATACATAGGGTATATTATGTTTCTTTCTTTCTTTTTTTTTTTTTTTTTTGACGGAGTCTCTCTCTGTCACCCAGACTGGAGTACAGTGGCGCGACCTTGGCTCACTGCAGCCTCTGCCTCCCGGGTTCCAGTGATTCTTCTGCCTCAGCCTCCTGAGTAGCTGGGATTACAGGCGCGCACCATGCCCGGCTAATGTTTGTAATTTTAGACAGGGTTTCACCATGTTGGCCCGGCTGGTCTCGAACTCCTGACCTCAGGTGATCTGCCCTTCTCGGCCTTCCAAAGTGCTGGGATTACAGGTGTGAACCACCACCCCCGGCTGGTGTTTTATGTTGCTAAACTAACAAAGGCATTACCTTTTAGGAGGCTTTAGTTTTTCTGAAAATTTCCTTTCAGGCCTCTGTAATCACCACCTGTCACCAAATCTCCTCTCTTTCCCTACAAAAATTTTCAGACCTCTTCTATTTTACAACGATATAAAAATGTTACTGTTTTGCATCTCTAGGTCAGAATCAAAACTCACTGCCAAGGGTATTGTTTTTAAAGACAAGGAGCACATTAAAAGGTATAGTTAGCCTGGGCAATGTAGGGAGACCCCATCTTTACAAAAATAAAATTAGCCGGTTATGGTGGCACATGCCTGTGGTCCCAGCTCTGCGGGAGGCTGAGGTGGGAGGATCGCTTGGGCCAGGGAGTTCGACGACGTTGCAGTGAGCTGTGATCGCACTATTACACTCCAGCTTGGGTGGGGGGGAGAAAAAGATGTGAGTGTAACTAAAGGACAATCCCTTGGGCTTGAGGCCATGAAAATAAGAATACATGTTCTCAGATACCAGTTGTTCTTTTGAAAGTTTCTAAAATGGCCTGAGCTGTTGGAGTGGATAGTCAGTTATTAGGGGAAAGAAGGCTAAATTCTAAGAAGTCAGAGTAATTCCATTTTGGGATTGGCTTACGAATTTAAGCAGGGTCCTACAGAAAATGTACCTCTGTAGATACATGCCTTTCTTTACACATGTTTCCTACCCCTAGGCCGTAAGAGGTAGCAAGAGTTCGAGGAGTAGATGCCTCAGGCAGTTTTACAACTGGTCAGATGCATAGGTGCATACAGTCAGGGTGCCAGTCCTGTCCTTCTGAGTGGCACGTCGGACTCTGCATTACTGCAGCACTACACCAACTTCAGAGATAGAACTTACCGTGGTGTACTGTAATTATTGGTTTATATAGATCTCTCCTATTAGAGTGGGTAAGGATGCATATAGAATCCTTGTAGTTACATAGGAGAACGTGCTTGTTCTTAGCAGATACATATTGAAGTATTTAGGGGTAAAATGTTTTGATATCTGGAACTTATCTTCAAATGGTTTAGCAAAAGAAAAGGATGTGTAGATGTATGGACAGAGTAAAGCAAATGTTGCAAAAATTAAAAATTGTGCATCTAAAGATGGGCATCTAAGATTATGCAAAATGCTTAATCTTTTGCAACATTTGCTTTATCTCTACCCATACATCTACACACCCTTTTCTTTTGCTGAACCATTTGAAGTTGCAGATATCAAAACAACTTATACAAGTTTTTGTTGTATTACTCTTACATCTTGTAAAAATTTTTTGAAATTCTTCAAAGCAAAAAATTGGAGAGAAAAGAAGTATTCATGTTCTGGCTCCAGCCCATTCTTCTAGTTTAATCTGCAACAAATCATACCCCTTCCCTCCAAAAAAGTTCAAGTGCATGCACACAAATACATATTCTTCTTATGCCAGACTTTCACTGGTGCCATAAGTGTGCTGTGTTCTTTTATGCCTCTAAGCTTTTGTTTATGCTATTCCGTCTGATCTGGTCTTCTCCCCTGTCTGCTCACAGCACTATAAGACACAAGCTGGATAACACCTCCTCCAAGAAGCTTTTTCCGGTGTTCACCAATAAAGTTAATATATCTGGCCACTCCCTTCTCTGAACTTACCATGGTGTGCTCATGGTTTATGTAGGTCACTCCTGTTAGATGGGATAAGGATTCTTGGATTTCTGGTGTCTTAAACCACATGCCTACCATAGTCACTACTCAAATATGTGTTGGGTGAACATAAATACTTGCTTCTTTTGTTAGCATCTGGCTAGCCCTGTCTTCCAAATACTGACTGAAGAATGATCTTCTCTGATTACACTTGGATTCAATTTCTCTTAACACCCTCCCCCTTTGAAAAAGGTCCGTTTTCTCTCTGCCCTGCCTCATGGGTTCCCTGGCTCTCATTTAAGCCTGGTTATACTTTTAATCTGCTTTATAGGATGGATGAACCTTGAAATGTCAGACTGGGTGCCTCAGAGGTTCTCTATTCAGCAGTTCTGAGTCTGTGAAGAGACTCAGGTATATGCATTTTGAAAAATCTCTCCCAAAATATATATATATATATATTTTTTTTTTTTTTTTTTTTGAGACGGAGTCTCGCTGTCTCGCCCAGGCTGGAGTGCAATGTTGTGTGGTGTGGTCTCTGCGCACTGCAACCTCCACCTCCCAGGTTCAAGCGATTCTCCTGCTTCAGCCTCCCAAGTAGCTGGGACTACAGGCTCACGCCACCATGCCTGGCTAATTTTTTAGATTTAGTAGAGGTGGGGTTTCAGCATGTTGGCCAGGTGGGTCTCAAACTCCTGACCTTAAGTGATCCACCTGCCTCGGCCTCCCAAAGTGCTGGGATTACAGGCATGAGCCACCGTGCCCGGCCTCAAAAGATTTCTAATGCGTATTTCTGGTTAAGGTTCTACCCTCTCATTTCTGTGGTGAGGAAATGTTCATTGATTTGGCCAAGGTCATACAGCTAGAGAATAGCAGAATGAGGACCAAGACCAGATTACACCAATTTCCAGTCCAGTGTCCTCTTTGCTATACCATGATACCTTCCAATTGAAAGAAAGAAACCTTTTCTCCTGTCTTATTAGCAAGGACTGCCAAAGACCAAGAGGACAGCTTTTCTTGAATCTAAAGGCATTCCATTTATTTCTTCAGTGCACTCCCAAGCCTGAGGCCTCTTTTACTCAATTTCTAATCCAATACGGCAGAGACTTCCTACTCAACAGAACTAATAGAGATTAAGGGGGAAAAAAAAGACATGAGAATGCTGACAATGTTCTGAATTTGTTTCTTTTTCCATCATTTAGAGTCTGAGTGTCTCTACATCATCTGAATTTGCCTTAGTTGATTTTACAATTATTTTTCAGAGACTCCTTGGTTGTGTTTTTTTTAAGCGTAGAGGAACACTGAGACTGAACACTGTGCTTGAAGGGGCCGGGCCAGGAGACTAACAAAGGCGGTATTATACTGTGTGCGGCAAAGCCAATAAATGAATTCAGGAGACACCTAGATGTGTTTCTAGAGGAGACTGTGAGGAGGAGGGGTCTGGTGAAAAGGCAGAAAGGTGGGATTAAGATAAATTAAAATGGGGCCAACATGTTGGATAAGGAGACAGTCTCTTCCTGTTTCCACCATTGCTTTAGATTTCTCAATCTGCTTAGTTCAGAAGTTAAAACTAGTCTTTACCATGTACTTCATACTCACCCTCCCAGGCCTCCCACTCTTACTTAGGAAAAGAACTTAGTTTTAAGGCTATTTCAGCATGGTACAGCAATGTTTATTACTTGAGTGCTGCATCTGTTGGATGTTACTGGGGAATTTTAGACTGTTTAAACTGGAAAGGAACACTGAAATAATCTGATCCAGAGATCTGAAAGTGTGGTCCCCAGACCAGCAGCCTCAGCATCACTTGGGAACCCATTAAGAATGCTGGCTCAGGCCAGATGTGGTGGCTCAAGCCTGTAATCCTAGCACTTTGGGAGGCCGAGGCGAGTGGATCATGAAGTCAGGGGTTTGAGACCAGCCTGGCCAACATGGTAAAACCCCATCTCTACTAAAAATGCAAAAATTAGCCGAGTGTGGTGGCATGTGCCTGTAGTCCCAGCTATTCGGGAGGCTGAGGCAGGAGAATCGCTTGAACCTGGGAGGTGGAGGTTGCAATGAGCCTAGACTGTGCATTTGCACTCCAGCTTGGGCGACAGAGCAAGACTCCGTCTCAAAAAAAAAAAAAAGAATGCTAGCTCTAGGGCATACCCTTGATCTTCTGAAAACTTTGGGGTGGGACCCAACCGTCTATCTTTTCACCAGCTCTCTAGTTTGAGAACCACTGCTCCTAAACTAATTCTATCATTTAGGTGATTGGGAAATTGGCTCTGAAAGAGCTGCGTACAAATTAGAAACACCAAAGAGTAGAACTCGGGTGTCTTGGTTGCCACTGTTACTGCTCTCCTCGCTAAGAGGAGCAGGGTCTAGGCATGGGCTAACGACGTGTGAAACTTGAGGATTTCAGCATAATTCAGAAGCAGAGTTCCCCAATAGTAGTAGCTAACATTTATTGAGCACTTTCTTTTTTTCATGCACTTTACAAGCACCATTTGAATTTTATAACATCTTACAACAGTCTTACCTGTGAGATTAGTAACATTTCTAGCCTCATTTTACAGATGATGAAACTAAGGCTCAGAGATAGTTTCCTATAGCAGTTACAGCAGATTACCACAAAGTTGGTGGCTTAAAACAACAAAAATTTATTCTCTTACAGTTCTGGAGGCCAGAAATCAGTTTCATGGGGCTGAAATTAAGGTGTTGGCAGGGCTGTGTTTCTTCTGGAGGTTCTAGGGGAGACTGTTGCCCCTTCCAGCTCTTGGTGGCTGCTGATGTTCCTTGACTTGTGGCTGCATCACTGCAATTTCTGCCTCTGTAGTCATGTTGCCTTTTCTTCTACCTGAGCCTAATTTCCCTCTGCGTCTCTCTTAAAAGGAAGGATATGTGTGATGGCATTTAGGGCTCAACTGAGTAATCCAGGATTCCCTCCCTGTCTCAAGTGTCTTAATTTGATCACAGCTGCAAAATCCTTTTTTGCTGTATAAGGTAACACTCACAGGTTCCAGGAACTAGGACATGGATATCTTTTAGAAGACCAAATTCAGCCTACCTACCACTGTTAGGCAATTTAATTAGACTTACACAGTAAATATGGGAGCCTGGATTGGAACCCAAACCTTCTGGACTCTAGAGCCTGTGCTTTTAATTACTACTCTGTACTAAACTAAAAACTATGGCTCTAGCATTGGCATTAAGATTTTTAACCCAAGTGTTGTTTCTTTCTTCCTCTAACTTCCACAGTATCCACTTGTACTGTAGCATTGAACCTTTCTGTCCATAAGTATCTTAGGTTTTTGTTTTTGTGGGTTTTTTTTGTAGAGATGGGTTCTCTCCGTGTTGCCCACACTGATCTTGAACTTCTGTGCTCAAGTGATCTTCCCACCTTGGCATCCCAGAGTGCTGGGCATAAGCCACCATGCCTGGCCAAGCATCTTATATGTTGGTCCTAGCTTCTCCAGTTAGTTAGCTTCTAGAGGGCAGATATTCCATTTTTCTGTTTTTAAAAATAGAGATATAATTTATATCCCATAACATGTAAATTTGCTTTTTAGTAAATTCACAGCGTTATGTACCCATCACCACTATTCCAGAATATTTTAATCACCTCAGATAGAAATCTTGTGCCCATTAGCAGTCACACCCATTCCCCTTACCCCCAGCCCCTGGAAACCACTATTCTACATTCTGTCTCTATGGATTGACCTATTTGGGACATTTCATATAAATAGGCTCATATAATATGCAGTATTTTATGTTTGGCTTCTTTCACTTAGCAGAATGTTGTCAAAGTTCAGTCATGTTGTAGCATATTTTCAGTACTTCATTCCTTTTTTTGTCTTTTTTCTTCTTTTTATTTATTTATTTTTTGCCCAACTCCCCCGACCGACATCATTCCTTTTTGGAATAGTTTGTTGTGTAGATATACCATGTTTTAAAAATCTGTTAATCAGTTAATAGACATTTAGTCTTTCCACTTTCCACTTTTTAGCTTTTGTTAATAATGCTTCTGTGAATATTCATATATAAGTTTATGTCTGAACATATCTTTTCAGCTTTCTTGAGGGATATATCTAGGAGTGGAACTGCTGGGTCATATGGTGACACTATGTAAACTTTTTGAAGAATTCAGATATTGTATCTTTTATCAAGTTGTTTGAATTCCTAGATGATTTCCATTGTTCATTTGTTTATAATGAAAAAACATTAGATATGTGACCTTAATCATTACTTATTTTACCTAAAGTTTTAGACAGTAATAAGAAGGGACAATGTGGCATAATGGAACGAGTTCTGCCCGGCCTGGCCACTCTTTGGGTAAGCCTGAGTAAGTCAAATCACATCACCTCTCTGGGGAGGAGAGTTAGATGATTTCTACATTCTCTTCCAGACTTAACATTCTGCAACTCTGTGGAAGTCTGAAAAGCTAGCCTTGTGTTAAGTCCCAGAGCTTGTGTTCTGTTTTTTTAGCAGTTCATCACTCTCTGTCTGATTTCTGTTCCCAGACACAAACAAAGTTTTACCCATCTATCCATCCATTTTATTGTGGCCTGTTAGCTTCCAGGTACTGTGCTAAAAGCACTGGAGATACAAGGATGATTAAGACATTTTCCATGACTCCCTAGTCTAGTAGGAGAAGATAAACATAAACAGATAATTACAATATTAAAAAATTATAATGTTTTTAAATTGCTGAGAATGCCCAGAGGAGACAGGCTGGGAATAGATGACATTTGAGTTAAATCTTTTCAGATAAGTAGGTGTTTGCTAGACAAGAAGAGAATGCCAGGCAGAAGAAGAGTGTGGATAAAGGCACTGAGTTGGTATGAGAAGACAAACAATGTTTGGCTTTGGTGACATTCTTACTTTTCCTAAAATGGTAAATGCAGATTCTCTTTATCCAGACTAGCTCCATTTTGAGATCCTTGTGTGTGTCTGATATTTACAGACTCATCCACACTTAAGGATCTGAATAGTAACATGTTTTGTCTTAAGTACTGGTCACACAGTACTTCTTCCTTCTTTGTTAAGGACACTTCAGACTCGATTTCTGAGTAAGGGAGTTCACTGAGTAGTTGAGGGATCATGGTCCAGATTTGGGTTTTCTCCATAGCACCAGCTCAGGTTGGGCTCTCGAAAATGCCTTCTTGTCTCTCTAAGGGTTTTGGTTACATAAAAGTATTAGGAATGTAAAATTTTACAATATGATCAGCACAGCACAAACTAAATTTCTAGCCTTTAACCTAGAAGCATATATGGAAGGCTTTGTGTTCTAAACTGCCCCCTTCCCAGCCCCCGGCCTTCATGAGAGGTCATTGTACAGCTCTTTCCATGGTCACTGCTCTCTTCACTTTTACTGGAGGGCAAAACTAGGGCAGAGAAATAATTTTTATTCACTTCTGAAAGGTTACAGTAATAAAGAAACTCTTGTTAACATCAGAGAACGTTGCAGCCAAGAGTTTTCACAGTCTGGCATTGTTTATTTTACATGTAATTTGGAACCTTCTGCACTCTTAAAATATTGGCACAAAAATGTTTTAACTCTTGAAGTACTTCTCTGTACACTGCAGTAGTGTGGTGTCAGGGGGCAGCAGGACTCTGGAGAGCCGTTTGTCCTGTTCCTGTTGGAGAGAGAAATGGTATAAGCACGTGTATGTATGTAACATACACAGTCACTCGTGTATTTATGCGCCCTTCTGCATTGAGAATTAAGAACTTTCTCTGTCCTGATGAATTTCCATGCTTCTCTTTATTAAACAATGAGAATGGTATAGCAGTCCCGTTTTTCTTTTGTCACAACTGCCAAAAAGTACAGAGCTTCCCTTATTTAGATATTTTGATATAAGTGTTCATTATCCCCTTTCTTCTCCCGCCCCCCACAGACTTTATTACTTAACTCTTTTACTTTTATTTTGGTTGAGATGCATACTATGGGCCAAACTCTGTGCCAGGAATTTTATAGACATCATCTCATTTAATCCTGACAAATTACCTTGTGATAGAGTTGGGAGTGTCCCCATATTACAACTGAGGAGAACCAAGGAGCAGAAAACTTAAAGGACTTGGCTGTGGCCGCCATAGTAAGTCACAAGCCCAGATCTGATGGATTTCAAAATCTTTGCTCAAAAAAAATTGGCTCTTTTGGCCATAACATGTGCCTTTTGTTGTAATCCAACTTGAGCCTTTTTTTTGGAAATAGGTAGAATATAAGTAATAATGAGTGAACTAATGGACTAACTGATCCATTGATAGAAGCACAAGTCACTTATGTTAAATGAGATAATAATACACAGAAGTACCTGGCCCCATCAAAGGGTTTTTGTTCTTGTTGTTTTGTTAGGTTGAAATCAAGATATGAAACAATTACAGAAGGATGCCTTGAGGTAAGTGGGAAGAATGCTAGGCTGGGGATTAGGCTTCCTAGTTCCAGGCTCAACTTTGCTCTCAGAGTTTGGAGGACCTTCTCTTTCTCCCATCTGTCTTATGTCCTGTGGGCTTAAAACAGAGTGATTTATTAGCCCAGCCCTTGCTAAGACCTAGGCATTCCCCAGGACTGACCATGTTCTTTGTAACCTGTCTGGTGTGGGGAGCTCCCCTTTCTCCAAGTCTGGCATTTTCTTCCTTGGCCTCCAAAATGGGGCTTTGGCAAAAGAGGCAGCACTTGCTGCCACCAGGTGAGCTCTGCAGAGCTGTCACTAAGCCAGGGCCTTCTCCAGCAGAGGATTCCTTCCCCAGCAAGAGTTCTACTCTGGCTCTGAGGAAAGGATACTGTACTGCATGTGCACTGCAGCCACCATGCCTTCCTGCAGGCTGTGAACCTTCTGTTAAAGCCAGCCTGGGAATCCCATACCCTCTAGTCCTGTTCCATTTTCAGTACTTACCAAAGGAGCAAGAAGAGCTCAGGACCTTTCAGTTCTTCTTTACCCAGAGAGAGCTCTGTTCCCTTTTGGAAGACACACCTACCTTTGGCTTCAGATGTCCCTATGATGGAGAATCCCAGTTAGTACATGCACATACAACTCTGGGCCCAGGAAACAGGCCATTCCCCCAAAATCTAGTGAGGGCCCCTGTGTGTTCTGCTATTTGCCTCTAAAGTGTGGCATTCAGTGCTAGAAAGTTGAGAGGCCAGTGCCCAGTTTTCCAAACAGTTCACCTCCCGTCATGTGGGCTTTGGAGCCAGACAGAAATAGGTTCTAATCTCTACTCTGCCACAATGTTGCTTTGAGATCCTAGGCAAGTCTCTTTAACCTCTCATTGTCTCCATTCCATCCTCTGTAAGGTAAGTCATGCACAGTTATGTGACTTAAACAATATGGCTTAGCACAGTGTTTGGCACATATTAAGTACTTGATAAATGGGAGCTATCAGGATGCTGTATTTGGACGTTTTCAATAGCACCTAGCATAAGCTGTCACATCTTGAAGGGATTTATAGGTGCATCTGTGACACCCCACTGGATTCTGGCTTTCTGGAGGACAAAGATCCTATCTTTCATCCGTCTCCTGTTCTGCCTGGCATGAGTAAGGCACATAGCAGGCACTCAGTTGATGTTGGCTGAATCTTTTAGGATGACTTGGGCAGAGCAGATTGGGCATAAATGCTTTCGTTTCTCCATCTGCGCCTGGGGAAATAGTAACCCCTTATTTTGGAGCCTTTGAGGACAATTTAAAATGATATGTGTGAAGTGTTTGGAGCCCTTTGAAAGGAGGGTACTGGAGAAATTAATGGTGTTTTTGCTGTTCTTGGGAAAGCCCTTTGTGGTTCCCAGTGAATAAATTACTTGGAGTGCATTTTCTCACACCTCCTACTCTGCTCTGTTCACTGTAGCTTTTTATTTTTTATTTTTTTAAATAACTGCTGTCATACTTCTTTGCCCATGACTTATAAAGATATATATTTTTGGTGTTGGACTTTTGACCTCTTTCTGCTCCCAGGAGAGAAATTTTGATCAGAATAATAAAAGTTGTAAACTGTGTGTGTTGCCCCTTTCCTAGGCCTTGGGCAGTTTAGCTGCTGGGGCTAGGAATCAGCTGGCTTGTGGTATGTGTATGGTTATGGGGCAAGTAGGAGATGATTCCTGTTAAGCGCTAAGCGGTCTTCTGTCTCCCACTCTTCTTTTCATCCCTGTCCCACGCCCTTTTGCTAAGATTCTTCAGATTTCAAATGAACCTTGTCGTCTTTGGCATTTTCGATAGCTGTTTGTGGCTATACTCCTCCTTCAAAGACAGAAGGTGTTTATCGTCTCCTGTGCTTTTGGTCCCAAGGTGAGTTGGCTGCCAGAGAAGAGCCTCCCTCTAGAAGGACAGTGTGGGAGAACTGAAAAACACTCACCAATCTTGGAGCTACAAGAGTGGAATTAGACTTAGTTCCGCAATTAACCAGCAGGCTCCGATTCAGAGCCTGGACCAGGTTATTTCTAAGGTCCTTTCCTGCTTGAAAAAAAATCCATGAGATAAAAATTTTCCAGCCCAGGGTAGAATTTACAAGAGTGAACACAGTTTGCAAAACTTCCTACTTTTCTCCAAGCCTCTCTTGCCCCGTAGCACTGGAAGAACTGGCTCCGTCCCTAATAGCCTCAGTTCAAAGGGATCAGAAGAGACTAGGGTAGTTGGGGACAAATGTGGGGTTCATAACATACTAGGGGTATCTCGTCTGATGAAGTGGTTGGGTATGGATGTCAGAAGAATCTCACTTGGTGATGATCCTCAGGGACTATGTAAAGGAATTTTAGATTGCCCTGGCTGATGGCAGGAAGCTCCACCCAGGGCTAGCCCTAGCTGGTCAGAATTGCCAAGCAGTCAGTGTTTTTGTTTTATGCCATCTCCTAATCATTTTGGTGGCCGCCAAGCTCCTAGAAGCTTGACAGCCACAAAGATGATCCTAATTCAGCCCTTTCCAAGTGAGGACACTCAGTCCTGGGCAGGAAAAAGGCTTGGTCAGTGTCATATAGTAGCGGTAGTAGCAGAGACTAAAACTCGCTTCTCTTGATTCATTCTGTTGCTCTTTTCATTACATGATACTATCATCTTTGCTGTTCTCTAGAGCCACTACACACACCCTGCATTTTGTGTTGCTGGGAAAAGCCTCCAATCAAAGACCTCCTGATCCTTTTCTCTTAAGGTCAGCATTCCAGTGTCTAGCACAGTTCTTAGCATATGGTAAGCCTTCGTCCAATATTGGTTGAATGGTGGATGAGTAAGTGAACTCACAGAGTCTATTTCTAACCCCATCTTCTTAGAATCAATTCTATACTTACATTGCAATTTACCTGATTAAATTCATGCCAAATTGTTAATGGATGCCAACAGGATCTGTTTTAATGGTCCCAGGTGACTCTTGCATTTTAACCAGAGTTTTCTGTAAATAGCGTCTTTGGAAAAAGCAGTGGTTGCAGTAGTAAGACATACAGGCACTGTGACGAGCTCTTGGGGTTGACTATGCCTCTCACTCCATGTCCTACCACAAGGCTCTTTTCTCCTGTGGGCGTAACCCCTGCATTGGGTACCACCAGAGGGCAGTGGCTCCGCCAGGATCTGAGTGGGGCTATGTAAAAAAGTTCTGGAGGCTCTGAGGTCAGACCCAGGATACAATAGAGACAGATGTTTCTTTCAGCTGCCCTGGGTGCGCCATGAGTATTTCTGGATCCATTGATGAGGCAGCTGTAACACTCTTTTCTCACTTTGTTTCCCCCAAAATGCTGAGTGAATGGCCCTGTGGGGTTGGTTGGAGCTGAAGGGGCCCAGCTGGAGTGGAGGGACTTGTTTTTCCATGTTCATTGTCCTCTGTTTAGCTGGTCTTTCTGAATGTCAGTGATCCTTGCCATCAGTGTGACGTGCCTGGTTCTCAAAGGAGCAGGAGGGACTATTAGGAGCCCTTCTTTAAAACAACCACTATCAGGGCCTCAACTGTCCTACTGATGCTCAGATCCAGTCCTGACCTCTCACCTAAACTCACTGTCGGCTCCTTCTTCACTGGTCCTCCTGCCTCTTGACTCTCTTCATTTCAGATTCATTCTGCAAATCATTCAGCAGCCTGACTAATCATCCTAAACTCTCGGAGTTCGGGAATTGTCTCTTGTTTACTGCTGTAGCCTCAGCTCCTAAAACAGTGCTTGATGCCTGGGGAGTGCTGAATACGTTTGATGAAGGCAATATTGAATGTATTTCCTCTAGATCCAGTAGCATTATTAATTTGTATGGTTTTATTAAGAATTGTTTCATTCATTTATTTATTCAAGGAACATTTTTGTCTCTCACCACATGCTAATCCCTGAATGTGGTTGGTAGATAATATACCAGAGATAAGTGATCTTACAGGGCTTACAATCTAGTTTATGCTGAGAAAGGAAGTTGGATCTTTCCTGGATTCACTTCCACATGAAACAGACGAACGAGAAAGATATGAGTTCACTTGCTTTTTTGTTTTGTGTTCACTGCAGGCTTCTTCCAGGAGTTATCCCAGGGCAGGGCTGAGTGTGATGGGAGGATGAGGCAGGAGAGTAGGTGAGCCTCAAGGTCCTGAGAGAAGCTTCAGAGGCTTCCAGGCCCTCATCTCCAAGTGGGTGATTGGGTTGAGTTTATAATCTCCTTTCCAATGCAGTATCACAGAGTAGTTGAGAGTGCTCACATACTGAAGCCAGTTTGGACTCAAATCCTGCCCTAGCCATGTGACCTTGGGCAAGGTCTCTATGCCTGTTTCCTTTCTATGCCTCAGTGTTCTCTTCGTAAAATAGAGATAACTATAATACCCACCTTACATCACTTGTAGCATTGTGAGGGACAAATGAGTTATCACATGTGAGGTTCTTTAAACAATGCCTGACAGCGAAATAGATGTTTGCCACTACTAATTTACTTACTGTTAAGCATTTTCATCTGTTAATATGAAAAGGAAAAAGGAAAGGCAGTTTTGCATAGTTGTGATGGAAAAACTGAGGCTCAGAGTGATTAATCTTTCAGACTCACCAGGTGGGGAAACAGGGCTGTTGGGGCCCAAAATTTACTTAGATTTCAGTGCGTTTCCTAGGCCTGAGTTGGGACTTAAATACAGAACACCAAAGAGATCATCTCTTTAACATAACAGCATTCTAACTGAGTTTGTCTCTTTCCTTTGGATGAAATACCTTTCTAAGAACATTTTACTGAGAAAAGAGGACAAAAGAGAATTACCCTATAAAGATGGGGTCACTCTCAGAACTCACAGGCCGTGTCATTTCCATGGTTGTTTTTTTTTTTTTTTTTTCCTTTTTTTGTGAGACAAAGTCTTGTTCTGTTGCCCCGGCTGGATTGCAGCGGCGTAATCTCACCTCACTGCAATCTTTGCCTCCTGGTTCAAGCAATTCTCCTGCCTCAGCCTCCCCGGTAGCTGGGACTACAGGCACCCGCTACCATGCCCAGCTAATTTTTGTATTTGTAGTAAAGACGGGGTTTCACCATGTTGGCCAGGCTGGTCTCAAACTCCTGACCTCAGGTGATCTGCCCGCCTCAACCTCCCAAAGTGGTGGGATTACAAAGGCATGAGCCACCGCACCCAGCTGTGTCAGTTCCATTTTAAGGGATATCTGAACCTCACTCCTGGCCTCAACCTTGACCACCTCACTACTTAAGTAAGAATGGTCATATGGCTTCTACCTGGGATCCAGGCTCAGCCATTCCCAGGATGCTTCTACAGGAATGTACAAACTATCCGCTGAGTGGCAATTCTGTTTGAGCCTTAAAACAAACAAACAAAAAAACTTGGACTAGGAGCCAGAAGACCTTGTCTCTCTGAACCTCTTGACCATTTATTAGCCAAGTGATAATTGGGTGAGTCACTTGACCTTTCTGAGCCTTTGCTTCTTCATGTCTTCAGCAGGGAACAGCCTCTTTCTCAGATAACCATTGGGTCAGTATTTTGGCAATTGTACAGCTCTGAACAGTGAGCAGTTAGGACACAGCAGTGAAAGACAAACATTCTGTGATCTGTGTAAAACAATGTAAATGTCTGCTTTACTGTTTTGAGCTTTAGACTTTGGTCTGACCCATTGTGCCCAGATGGAGTTAGCAGTTAACTCCTGTGATTCGGTTCATTAGGGTGGCCCCGCCCCTTTCACTCTTCATTGCTGTGGAGAAGAGGAAGGCAGGGCTGTTGGATGAAGGGTCAGGAACCTCAAGATCAGTAAGGGGCTAAATTTTGGGTCCTCTGAGAAAATGTTGCCATCTGGGCAATATGATATCTATTTTAGGATCACTGGGAAAGGACTTGGGTCAGTGATCTCAGTGTTGCCTTTAGATCCTCTAGGTTGTTCAGGGCCTCAGCATCCATGACAAGTGACAGTGGCTCAGCTCTGTTAGCAAAGAACTGACTAACTTGTTGATCTATATTCACCTGTTTGCCTTTTGTGTCTGTGCAGTTGATGTGGTTGGTAGTGATGGGGAACAAGCATCTTGTAGTTTTCCACTGTACCCAGTCTGCCTAAATTTAATAGAAAATCATTAAAAAAGCCAAGTAGTGCCTGCAGCTTTTCTGCGCTCATAAATGCAGTCATGAGGCTCAGGGTGCAATTAGCAGCCTCCAAGTGTCTCTGGAAACCCGAGTGTGTCAGCATCTTCTTGCTGACGGTCATCAGACCTCATGGCTGCAGTCAGAATGCAGAGGGCCCGGAGTAATGATACCGACCTACATGTAGTGAACAAATTACTGGAAAAGGGGCTCAGGCTCCTAGGCCCTGGTGTGTTATGCCTGTGCTCCACTGGAGACGCCTGCCGGGCTCAAACTAAATACACATCTTGCTCATATTACATCTTATCCAAGTAAGATTTTCCATTACCACAACATAGGAGACATGAAGGGCATGGCGATTGCTAAAATCATACAAGACTGGTTGTCTATGCTTGGCACTGCCAGGGTCAGAAAGTCATCAGTGTATGATTGCATATAACTTGCATTCTGTCTTCATCTTTCTGTTCTCTCCACTTTCTTCAGTGAAGCCTGATTACATGCAAGTCATGGCCTCCCCCTGCCTCCTCCTCATCTACTTGATAATCAAATCCCGTTGCTCTGGCTGTAGTCATTTCTCTCGAAAGCATGCCTTCCTCTTTGTTCCTGTCGTCACTTAACATTGTTTCAGTTCCTTACAGACTCTCACCTAGACCATTGTAGCAGCCTCCTCTGGTTTTCCTGCCTCTGGACCTTCCCCCAACTTTGTGATCTGTACTTCTAGGGTTACTTTTTGAAAATAAATCTGCCCATGCAATTTCCCTGTGCTTAGACCCCTTCCTTGTTCTTTCTTTCATGTGGCTGGCATTCAGGGCCATTTACAATCTCACACAAACTGCCCTTCCAGCTCCACCTTCTGATTCTTGCCACCATGAGCAGCTTCTGTGTTTTTTTTTGGTTTTTTTGTATGTGTGTGGTTTTTTTTTTTTTTTTTTACAAACTTTCCTCTGAAAATGCTGTACTCGTTCACCTCCCTGTGCCATTCTTTCTGTCCGAACATACCTGTTCACCCTTTAATACCCACTGTAATAAATGTTGCCTCTTCTCTCAAGCCTTTCAGTCCCTATACCATTGCTATTTTTTACATACAACGTGCTAGGTGTGTCTTCCACGTGAGATTGTAAACTTCTTGAGGACAAGTACTGTGTTTTATTGATTTTTTTACCTCCAGCATATACCACAGTAGAATACAGCAGGTACTCAATACATGCTTATCAAACATGTACAATGCAGCGTAGAATTCTGTACCAAGACCGTTTATAGTCTGGTGAGGAACATCAGTTAGCTCATGATACCACTGTGCCAAATGGATAAGTGTCCTAAGAGAGGCTTTAATACACACATGGTTAAGTCACAGATTGAAATGCCTGTCTGAGAAGAACTGTTTGTAACTGGGATTTCCTTTATTGTGGTAAAATATACATACATAATATTTATCATTTTGACCATTCATAAATGCTCAATTCGGTGGCATTAAGTACATTCACAGTGTTGTGTAACAGTTTTCATTATCTATACTCAGAACATTTTCATTATCCCCAACAAAAACTCTGTGCCCATTAAATAATAATTTTCCCTTTCTTCCTCCCATCAGCCCCAGGTAGACTATTCTTTCTGTCTCTGAAGGTACCTAAGTACCTCATATAAATCAAATTATACAATATTTGTCCTTCCGTGTCTGACTTATTTCATTAAGCATAATGCATTTATGAGTGCATTTTTAAGGTCCATCCATATTATTGCATATATCAAAATTTCATGCCTTTTTATGGCTGAATAATATTCCTTGGTATGTGTGTACCACATTTTGTTTATCCCTGTCATTGGCTACTTGGGTTGTTTCCACCTTTTGGCTATCATAAATAATACTACTATGAAAATTGGTGTACAAATATATCAGTTCCAATTCCTGCTTTCAATTCTTTTGGACATATAGTTAGGAGTGGGATTGCTGGGCTATACGGTAGTTCTACGTTCAGCCTTTTGAGAAACCACCAAACTGTTTTCCACAGTGGCTGTACCAGTTTACATTTTCTTCAACAATGCATGAGGGTTTCAGTGTTTCTTTTTTTTTTTTCTTTTTTTTTTTTTTTTTTTTGAGACGGAGTCTGACTCTGTTGCCCAGGCTGGAGTGCAGTGGCGTGATCTCAGCTCACTGCAAGCTCCGCCTCCTGGGTTCACGCCATTCTCCTGCCTCAGCCTCCCAAGGAGCTGGGACTACGGGCGCCCGCCATCACGCCCGGCTAATTTTTTGTACTTTTAGTAGAGACGGGGTTTCACCTTGTTGGTCAGGATGGTCTCGATCTCCTGACCTTGTGATCCGCCTGCCTTGGCCTCCCAAAGTGCTGGGATTACAGGTGTGAGCCACCGCGCCCGGCCAAGGGTTTCAGTTTTTCTACATCCTTGCCAATACTTATTTTTCTTTTCTTTTTAAATTATAGCCATCCTAGTGGGTGTAAATGGAATTACCTTGCTTGGCCGGGCACAGTGGCCGACGCCTGTAATCCCAGCACTTTGGGAGGCCAAGGCGGGTGGATCACAAGGTCAGGAGATTGAGACCATCCTGGCTAACATGGTGAAACCCCGTCTCTACTAAAAATACAACAAATTAGCCGGCTGTGGTGGTGGGCACCTGAAGTCCCAGCTACTCTGGAGGCTGAGGCAGGAGAATGGCATGAACCCTGGGAGGCAGAGCTTGCAGTGAGCAGAGATGGCGCCACGGCACTCCAGCCTGGGCGAGAGTGCAAGACTGTGTCTAAAAAAAAAAAAAAGAAAGAAAAAAATTATCTGGGTATGGTGGTGCGTGCCTGTAATCCCAGCTACTTGGGAGGCTGACTTTAGCTAATTTAAGCAAACAGAGGATTTATTGGAAGGTGACTAAGTCTCACGGAATGGAGAGTTTAACAACAGGGCTCAGGAAGGAAAGATACAGGGCAGCTAAGGGATCTTAGCAATAGGAACTTACGTATAGTCTCTTTGGGGTGACCCAACTTTACTATTGTGTTTATTTATTTTTTAGAGATGAGGTCTTGCTGTGTCGGCCAGGTTGGTCTTTAATTCTTGGCCTCAAGCAGTCCTCCCGCCATGGCCTTCCAAAGTGGTAGGATTATAGGCATGAGCCACCATGCCCTGCCAAGGGTGATCCAACTGTAGCTTCCTTTTATATATTTGGTTGTTTCTACTCTCAGAAGCAAGAGTCAGATTAGCTAAGCTTCAGCTATGTGCCCATCTCTGTGATGAGGGGACAGCATTCTAGGATCAATAGCCTGCCAACTCGTGGAACTGGGGAAGAGTAGGTCCTGAACATAAGGAAGAAATGGAGAGAGAAAGACCTCAGTGTCAGAGTACTTCTAAGATCTACTGATCCATTGAGGCAGATGATGGAGGCAACCTGACCAATCCATGGAATAGCCTCTGGGTGTTTCTCTTGGCCGTAGAATCTTGAATGCCCTGGCCCGTGACCAGTGCCAACCCATTGTAACCATATATATCTGACATTCTTCCTTGAAACCTCTCTGGTTTCTCCATGTTCATTCTTAAGTATGGTTGCTAAGACAAAGACTTTTGACTATTAAAATAAATGAGAAGAGAAAACTTTTTGACCTTTGCATATGGCTTTTCCTTTAATGTAGGTAATAATAATTACCTTTTCATATTTCTGATTTATTTGTTCATGAGAAAGATTTGCTCTGGGATGCTATTACATCTACTTGGTCAGACCCTTGCTTCATCCTGTTATTTTTTTATTTTGATATAGACATAATATTGTGCATTTGACCTTGTCGAATCTCATCTTCTTTTTAAGGACAGTTTTTCTAAATTTAAAAAGAGTCTATTTTACTCTTGCTTTCCAAAGTGCAGAAATGAGCAATTTTAGCTTTGTGCTTGTGTGATTCTTCCGTTTCTCATATGACTCATCAGAAGCAGAAAGGTTTGATCGCTTAGAAAAGACAGTACATTGGGGCCGGGCACGGTGGCTTACGCCTGCAATCCCAGCACTTTGGGAGGCTGAGGCGGGCGGATCACGAGGTCAGGAGATTAAGACCATCCTGGCTAACCCGTCTCTACTAAAAATACAAAAAGTTAGCCGGGCGTGGTGGCGGGCGCCTGTAGTCCCAGCTACTGAGGAGGCTGAGGCAGGAGAATGGCGTGAACCCGGGAGGCGGAGCTTGCAGTGAGCCGAGATGGTGCCACTGCACTTCAGCCTGGGTGACAGAGTGAGACTCTGTCTCAAAAAAAAGAAAAGACAGTAGATTTAGAGACTGACCATCTGAGTTGAAAGTCCCAGCACTGTCACTTACAAGCAGGATGTGATTTGACTACAAGTGACTTAACGTTTTGTTTTGTTTTGTTTTGTTTTTGTTTTTTGAGACAGAGTCTTGCTCAGTGGCCAGGCTGGAGTGCAGTGGCACAATCTTGGCTCACTGCAACTTCTGCCTCTTGGGTTCAGTGATTCCCCTGCCTCAGCCTCCTGAGTAGCTGGGACTACAGGTGCGCGCCACCATGCCCGGCTAATTTTTTGTATTTTAGTAGACATGGGGTTTCACTATGTTGGCCAGGCTGGTCTCGAACTCCCGACCTCAGGTTATCGGCCTGCCTCAGCCTCCCAGAGTGCTGAGATTACAGGCATGAGCCACCGCACCTGGCCACTTAACATTTTTGAGCTTCTGTTTCCTTGTTTATAGAATCAGGACAACAATAGCAGTTTGGTTGTGAGCTCCTCGAGGGCAGGGTTGTGGTTGTGAGGCACAAATAAGATAATAAAATGAAAATATTATCAAATGCATCGTGTAATCATTGTTACGACCATCACTGTCATCATTATTATCAGTACGGATTTTAGATAGTCCCCAGGATTATTTCCTTTAGGACTCCTCGCCATCAGTGCTGTTGTTGAAACTGCGACCCTTTCACGCCAGGTGTTGGCTTCTCTGATGAGTATGCATGAGACTTGTCATGTGGAATACTACAAAAAGCTTCCAGAAACCAAAGTAGATTATAGCTATAATGTTCCCCTTATTCAAATGCCCTAAAAGAGAAGAAAGTTAAATTGCCATGGTAGTTTGATCATCCCAGAACCTTAGTGTACCTCATCAGCTCCTTTTGAAGATGATTGTGGACTTAATATTATGTGTTCGCATGTTTTCTCAGCTGGACAAATGACTAGAATTTCTGAGGACATACATCTCTTTTCTCTTGGCTATTTTCCAAGCCTGAGGGATGGACTCCTGTACTTCATGACTATATAGAAATTAGGGCTGCTGGTTCTGCAATTCTGTCTGCCAACCATGTCCCTTGTTTTTCAGGACATTATCAGGCTATGCAGTCTTGAACATGTAGATCCCAAGCAGCAAAACTAGAATTTTCAAAATAAATAAGAAAGGGATTTGTATTATTACGACGTTGTAGAGACAGGACCTCACTTTTTTGTCCAGGCTGGTCTTGAACTCCTGGCCTCAAGTGATCCACCTGCCTTGGCCTCAGAAAGCATGGGGATTATACATGTAAGCCACCTTGCCCAGCCAATAAGGGAATATTTTTAAAAAGCATGTCATCATAGCAATCTTCCCTTGTACATTAAAAGTTTGAAATGTTTAAAATGGATTTTAAAATGGACCTCCTCATGCTGGGTTTAGGTTGGCCTTTCATTGCAACAGGAACATACTTTATTTAAATGTTCACATTGTTTTATAAAAAGAGAAAAAGAAATTGTCTTTCATTTAAAATATTTTTCTTTTTATTCTTGGTATTAACAACTTTCTCTGGAACTGCTCAATATGCATGTGCGCGCGAGCACACGCACGCATAGTTTTGTTTGTATTTTGTCATCATTGCTAAAACACCCTCAATAGATCTTTCAGTCGTAATGCATGTGAGTTAACAGGTAGGCTTTTTAATTTGGTCTCTCCATGTCCCCCATCTCTCTTGTCTATCTACTCTTACTCTGTTTCTAAGTATCTCACAAAATATTCCACAGTGGGCTTATTTCTAACCTGAACTTTAAATAGGCTAGCTGATGTTCAGTGCACATCAGCCTGTTGCCGCACAATGACTGTAGAACATGGCGTTGGCACTGCAAAGCATTGGTGGTGGCATTACTGTCTACTACAGCACAACTAAAACATGACCTACAATCTTGTGTTGCATTGTTGCCTTATGATGAATTTGATATAGTCCTTAGGCTTCAGCCAGCAACTCTAGCTGTCCTTTGTCATTCATTCATTCCAGCAAATTCTTAGTCTGCTACTGTTAGCAACTTTGCTTCAAGCCAGTAATGTTAAAGCTTATTCTCACCTTCATGCTCATCAGTGTTTTCCATACCAACTTTCCTCTGTTTTCCCATCCCCCCACCATAATTACACCTACTCTCAACCTCAGGTTTTCCCAGGAGTGGAGCTTGGTTCTACTAGGGATATCTGATGTATTAGTAACTGGCCACTGATGACCCATCTGGTGGCTGTCTCTAGCTGCCACTGGAACTGGAATCTCTGAGTTGTGTTTACCCAAGACCACATTAGCATTTCTTAGTTCTGCCTCTGCAGATAGCCTGAGCTGTGGGGCACAGGAATGGGCAGCTACATTCCTTCCGGTGTCTGTTCCAACACAGGTAGGCAATGGAGTTGGATTGCTCTATATTCTTATCTTGACCCCACTATTTCCTAGCTTTAACTTTCCCAAACATCAGATTTCTCTTCTCTGAAGTGGAGACAGTAACAGTTCCTGTCTCTTAGAGTCCTTGGGAAGGTTTAAGTGGGCTAATGTGTAAAGTTGTAGCACAGTTATTGGCACTTGGTAAATAATGAATGATGGGACCCGTCTCCAGACTTGAATCACTTTGGGGTACCTGTAGACGGGGGAGAGGGCAAGAGGGCAGACTTAGTAGAGAAAATATGTGTGCTAAGTCTTAGAGGATAAGGAGTTAGCATCCCTTCCATCAGTAGATAAAGAAGAGAAGGATTCCTGGCAGCAGTATGACTAAGAAATAGACGAGAGCATGTTGTATCTGTGCACATACTTTACTGACTGCAGGGTGAAGTAAAGTGGGGAGGCAAGAGGAGGGGAGGCAAAAAAGATGGCCAAGAGCAGATCACTAGAAGCCTTGTAGAGTTCACGGAGGAGTTAAAACTTGATCTCCCATCAGTCCCTATATCCACATAGTCTGGTTCCTCTGTTAAGCAGTCACATAAATATCTTTAAGAGCAGCAACAGTGAAAAGGGGAAAGAGAGCAGCGAATTGGCCTCGAATGAACTGGCATCTCTTTAAAGCTAATATTCCTCCTTGAGAATGCTACTTTAATTAAACATGTGCCCTGCAAGATTCATTATTGCCTTACTTGTGTTCCCTATTGGTTGTCTCATTCATTAATCTGCTGATTAGTAACCCTGAACTCTTGCATCCCTTCCTTTTTTTTTGCATTCCCTTTTTAATATACTATGCTGTTTCCCCTGGGACATAAACTCCAGGACCCGTCCCTGGCCTGCTCGTGTTTGTTTTCTTTGCCCCTTGTGCCTGCCTCTGCTATAACATTTGTAGTATGTGTTAAGTAATCCTTAAGGTAACATTTTTATTATGTCATAAAAAGTGCATGGCAAATATATTATAACTCATGGACTTTGTTTAAAAATGAACGGATAATTTATTGAGTGTGTTACATGAGCCTCACTCCCCTCCCCATTTCAGCTGAGACCTGCTGCTCATTTAGCCGAGCCTCCTATTGAGTGCTCCCTCCCTGTGACATGCTGGGAAAGCAGGCCCATGGTTGGCTAGAAGTGACATCATAGTTTATGTACTCAATAAAAATTTAATTAAGTCATTACAGGAATTGCAGTCATCATTTAACCCTCTGATTTCTTCTGTTTAGTTTATTATGAAACATTCAGTAATACCAGTCACTGAATCCTGATGGCTTATAAAATATCTGCATGAATTTTAATGGCTTAAATAAATGGGAAAATATGAGTAACTGATATAAAAGGAACCTTTTCCTTGTGGTGTTGTATGTATGGGTTTTTATGAAAAGCAAAGCATTATGGAAAGGATGAGTTTAATAAGAGAACAGCCCAACACTATCTGGGAGGAGTTTCTCTTCTGCTGGGTGCAGCTGTGTAGTCTTGGGCAGAGTGCTCCATATAGAATGATCTGGCAGTGGAGAGGTGGGGAACCTGCACACCAGCAACCAAAAACTTAAATGAGGGAATAAAATCCAACAGGGATTCACCAGAGTGAATATCCCACTCCCCTTGGCTACTGGACTAGCTAGAAGGGCCCTGCCGAGTGAGTCCGGTAGTTGAGGAAGCTGCTGTCACTTGCCCTCACCTGTTGCCTGCAGATCCTGTGTCTGTACTGATCTCACTTCCACCCTCTTCCAGGAAGGGCCCTTTTCATGATCTAATCCAGCCTGGGTGATGATATCTGAAAAGCATTTCTAGCTGTGGCAGCTTGCCATTGTCTCAGCTAGAGGTGAAGGGAGAGGCAGCTTACAGGTCACTGGAGTTAGAATATAGGACCAGGAAGTCAAGGAGCCTTGCTAGTAAGGAACTCTACTCTTGCACTCTGTTTTTCCTGGGCAGTAGCCAACCAGAGTGCAGGTGTATCCCAAGAGGAGAAAATGTGTTTGTATGTTTGTGGGCCTTGCTGGAAAGCAAGAACTGAGGTTTGCAGATGAATGTGTTGATGATCTCTGGAAATGCCCTGCAGATGGTAAAGTAGGAAAAGCACTCACCCAGAAATCAGGTTCTAATCCTGGCTCTGACACTAACTTGATGTGTGACCTTGAATAAGTCTCTTCTTTCTGGGTTTCATTTCACCCTTTCCCTCAAGGGTATTGAGCTAGGTAATGTCTGGGGGCCCTTCCTGCTCCAAAGCTTAATGGTGTGATACATGACATAAACTAGCTCTGCTAGGCAGGTTCAGTGAATGTTTTCCTCTGAGAGATGCTCCTGCCTTACTGTTTGACACCTCTGATATCGTCCGTTTGTGGCTGTGATTATTCCTAACACAGTTAGGAGAACAACTCGTGTGGGAGTAGGGAGAGCCTCCAAGTATGGGTATCAGGAGGTCTGAGTTGTACTTTCCTCCTCACATGACAGAAAGAATGAACTCTAGCTCTGGCCTGTTTCTTCACTCTTCCTTTTACCGCAGCCCTTTCTGGAAGATGGGATAGTAGAAGTTTGACAGTATATGTTTCTGAAATTCCAGAAACACGGAAGGTATTCAGCACCGGGAAAGAAAGGAGAAGAAGAAGAAAATCCCCCAAAACACTAGTTGGATAGAACATGCTATGCATGGCGTAGTACACAGGCCCTTGTAAAAATTCAGTTACCAGCAAGCCTGTCTTAGCCCCTGCTCTGTGTTAGGCTCTGGACCGGATGATGGGGGTGCCGAGATTAATCAGACATGGATCCTATGACCCTTGAGTAGCTCCCAGACTAAAGGGAGAGACAGGTGCATAAGCAGCTCTAAACCGTGTGTGTACCCAGGGAGAAAATATGCCCAGAGATCTGTGAGAACACCAAGGATGGATGGCTAATGTGGCCCTGGTTGAAGGTGTGTGGAATGGGTCATGGTTTGCACTCCTAGTTACATCCAGTCTACATTTTCCAGCCTTGAGCTTCACAATCCTTTCATTTTTGAAAATTATCTATGACTGTAAAGCATTGGAACTGGTTTTGGTTTTATGTAAACAAACCAGAAGTTATTACTTATAATTCCTTACATTTGCAGAGCATTCTGCAGTTTACCAAGGCTTTCAGCATACACACATTATTAAATTAATGAATGAATGCACTCTAACTCACGTGCTCTTCCAAACATCCCTGTGTGTAGGAAAGGGGCCGGATGCAGTGGCTTGCACCTGTAATCCCAGCACTTTGGGAGGTCAAGGCAGGCTGATCGCCTGAGGTCAGGAGTTCGAGACCAGCCTGGCCAACATGGTGAAACCCCATCTCTACTAAAAATACAAAAAAATTAGCCAGGTGTGCTGGCGGGTGCCCGTAATCCCAGCTACTCGGGAGGCTGAGGCAGAAGAATCGCCTGAACCCAGGAGGCGGAGGTTGCAGTGAGCTGAGATCATGCCACTGCACTACAGCCTGGCCAACAGAGCGAGACTGTCTCAAAAAAAAAGGAAATGGGCCGGGCGCAGTGGCTCACGCCTGTAATCCCAGCACTTTAGGAGGCTGAGGCGAGTGGATCACGAAGTCAGGAGATCGAGACCATCCTGGCTAACACGGTGAAACCCTGTCTCTACTAAAAATACAAAAAATTAGCTGGGCATGGTGGCAGGCGCCTGTAGTCCCAGCTACTTGGGAGGCTGAGGCAGGAGAATGGCGTGAACCCGGGAGGCGGAGGTTGCAGTAAGCCAAGATCACACCACTGCACTCCAGCCTGGGTGACAGAGCGAGACTCCGTCTCAAAAAAGAAAAAGGAAATGGACTCAGGTTGACTTGCTTAAGATAACATCCTGTGTACGTAGCAAAACTATCACTTGAACCCAGGTTTTCTGAGTCTAAATCCAGATCATCCTTTCTACATTTCTTCTAAGACTAGTTATGAGCCACAGGATAAAATCACTCAGTCTTTGATTTGTGACCCAAAGTAAAATTATCCTCCCAGAAGCAGAACCCTGGCAGACTGTAAGGAGCGTAGACTCTGGATTCAGACTGACCTGGATGCTGATCTGAGCTTTATCATAAATTTGCTGTGCGACACAAGGCATCACTTCACCTGTCTGAGTCTCTCACACAGTCACTTATAGTCTGAGTGACTGTAACACATCTACCTCTCTGAGTTCTGATGACGATTAGAGGAGATAGTGTCCATAAAGCGCCGGGCCCATGACAGGTGCTTGGTAAATGAGATGACCGTGGGCATGGTCACCATCAGAGTTGTTAAGCATAAATCTTGTTCTCCACATAAAGTTCCAAATGCCTTTTGGCTGTTTCCAAAACCATCAGTTCAGATAGTCAGTGAGTCCTTACTCTGTGCTATACATTGCACTGGCTTTCTGCTGGGATCCTGAAGAGGAATAAAACATGGACCCTGCCTTACAGCATGTTACTGTCTGGAGGTCAGAGTTGTACCCTATTGAAGGCATTCAGCGAACTGCACTCTGGGCCCTGAAGAACCTGCAGGCCAGGCTGTTACCCAAGAGGAGAGAAGAGTTCTACCAGGCTCTCAACCGTCTCACCAGAATTGCATTTCTAAAACAGTCTCTGAGTTTTTGTTTGTTTGAGACAGGGTCTCATTCTGTTGCCCAGGCTGGAGTGCAGTGGCGCGATCCTGGCTCACTGCAGCCTCAGCCTCCCGGGCTCAAGTGATCCACCTCAGCCTCCCAAGTAGCTGGGACTACAGGCATGCACCACTACGCCAGGCTAATTTTTGTATTTTTTTGTAGGGATGGGGTTTCGCCATGTTGCCCAGGCTGGTCTCGAACTCCTGGGCTCAAGCGATCTGCCTGCCTTGGCCTCCCAAAGTGCTGGGATTACAGGCATGAACCACCGCCCAGCCAAAATGATCTCTTAACTTTAACATTCTTCTTGCTTCAGAGTTGCCCCTGCTTTGTTCTTCCCTCCTCTCCACGGCCTCAGAGGCCCCCCTTTTTCCTCAGCATGTCTCTCAGAGTCCTGCCTCTCTCCCTCCTCTTCCCACCTCTGACCACCTCCTTCTCTTTGTTTTTTCATCACGACAGACTCTTTTGAGTGGCCCTCAAGATGTCTCCTAACCTAGTCTCAACATAACTTTCTTATGATCCTGCCCATTCACCCTCCCTGACACCCTCCCTGTGCCATTTTTCTTTCCAGCCTCTGCACCTTTGCACACCTTGCTCTGTCTAGAATGCTGTCTATCCCTTCTCCCCCTCTCTCCTCTGTCAAACTCCTCCTCCTCCAAGGTTCACTTAAATGTTACCTCCTAGAGAGCCCTTACCAGCTCCCTCAAGCAGGTAAAACTAAAACCCATTTATCACTCAGCATGTTTAGAATAGGATTTGAGGCAACATGTTGCAGTGTAATTATTTTTTATATGCCTATTTTCCTACATTGGACTGTGCTCCTCCAATCAAGAAACTGTTTCTTATACTTGGTTCATAGGATCTAGCACAAAACTAAACATGTGGTTGGGGCTCAGTTCATTAAGCTGACTTGTGTAATTTGAGATCAAAACCTAAAAGAATTTGGCAAATTGGGGAGAATCCTGACACGTGAGGGAATTGAGAATGGACTGGCAGCTTGACTTGTTAGTGGCCGTCTCTCTGTTCTGCTAAGAGTCTGTGACAGCTAAGAGTCAAAGATCATACTTTTTGGGTTTTTTTCTTTCTTTCAAACTTTCGTTTTTGCCCATTTGTTTCTGTAGGTTAATCCCTATATCCTGAAGAAGAACATGATCCTCATGACAAATCATTTCTATGCAGCGATCTTGGGATATGATGAGGTAAGATTGTTTGCCAAGGCTTAGGCAGGACAGTGGCCTCCCCCAGCAAAGGCTTTTGATGAGAGCCTCTGAGGGAAGCTGCAGGGACCATTGTTACTGGCTGCCACCATGGCGTAGTATTTATTTCTTCATATTCATCAACTGGGCAGCGAGAATGAATGTGCTCAGCATGTTTGGGAAAGAAAGCAGTATATAATATGGTCAAACCATTCAACTAGTCAGCATTTGTTGAGTGGCTGCTGGGTGCTGGATAGAGGGACAGAGGCAAATGAGACACTGTCTTAGCCCCATGTGCTCCCACAGAGAGGAGGATATTCATGTAAACAGCATGGTCTGCCAGGCAAAGTATACACTTTTTTTTTTTTTTTTTTGCTTTAATTATGAAAGCAATACATACTCATTTTAAAAGTTTGTAAAACTGGCTGGGTGCAGTGGCTCCCAGCGCTTTGGGAGGCTGAGGTGGGCGGATCACTTGAGGTCAGGAGTTCGAGACCAGCCTGGCCAACATGGTGAAACCCCGTGTCACTAAAAATGCAAAAATTAGTTGGATATGGTGGTGGGTGCCTGTAATCCCAGCTACTCCAGAGGCTGAGGCAGGTGAATCGCTTGAACCTGGGAGACGGAGGTTGCAGTGAGCCGTGATCGTGCCTGTGCACTCTAGCCTGGGTGACAGAGTGAGACTCCGTCTCAAAAAAAGATAAATAAATAAAAATAAAAGTTTGTAAAGCTGTACATAAGTGGTTGAAGTAGAAATCAGAAGACCTGGCCAGGCATAGTGGCTCACGCCTGTAATCCCAGCACTTTGTGGAGCCGAGGCGGGTGGATCACCTGAGGTCAGGAGCTTGAGATCAGCCTGACCAACATGGTGAAACCCCGTCTCTACTACAGATACAAAAATTAGCCAGGCATGATGGCATGCGCCTGTAATCCCACCTGCTTGGGAGGCTGAGGCATGAGAATCACTTGAACCTGGGAGGCGGAGACTGCAGTGAGCTGAGATTGCGCCACTGCACTCCAGCCTGGGCAACAGAGTGAGACTTGGTCTCAAAAAAAAAAAAAAAAAACGAAATTAGAAGACCTATTTCCTATCCTGCTTCAGACGAAAACTTAATTTCTAGTTTATTGGATGTCCTTCCAAATGTTGTCTGTGCATAGACAAGCACCTTTGTCTTTTCCTTCTTTATGCAACTGGAGTTACACTAGACACACGATTCTGCAACTTGCTGTTTTCACTGAAGTATGTATCTTGGGTGTCCTTCCACATCAGTATATTTGGAATTTGGATCTATCTCATCTTTTTTTGTTTGTTTGTTTTTTGTTTTAGACAGAGTCTCGCTCTGTCGCCCACGCTGGAGTGCAGTGGCACGATCTCTGCTCACCGCAAGCTCTACCTCCCGGGTTCACACCATTCTGCTGCCTCAGCCTCCCGAGTAGCTGGGACTACAGGCGCCCACCACCACACCCGGCTAATTTTTTGTATTTTTAGTAGAGATGGGGTTTCACCACGTTAGCCAGGATGATCTCGATCTCCTGACCTCGTGATCTGCCCGCCTCGGCCTCCCAAAGTGCTGAGATTACAGGCGTGAGCCACCACACCCGGCCTCATCTTTTTAAAAAAATTGTAAAATATACATATCATAAAATGTACCATTTTAACTATTTTTAAGTGTACAGTTTAGTAGCATAAAGTACATTCCCATTGCTTTGCACCGTCACCACCATTCATCTCCAGAGCTTTTCCATCTTCCAAACTTAAACTTGTCCCTGTTGAACAATAATTATTCCCTCCTTCCCTCATATCCCCTAGCAACCACCATTCATTTGACTTTATGCCTCTGAATTTGACTACTGTAGATAATTCATGTAAGTAGAATCACACAATTTTTTTTTTTTTTTTTATTATACTTTAGGTTTTCGGGTACATGTGCACAATGTGCAGGTTTGTTACATATGTATCCATGTGCCATGTTGATTTCCTGCACCCATTAGCTCGTCATTTAGCATTAGGTATATCTCCTAATGCTGTCCCCGCCCCCCCCCACCCCCCACCCCACAACAGTACCCGGAATGTGATGTTCCCCTTCCTGTGTCCATGAGTTCTCATTGTTCAATTCCCACCTATGAGTGAGAACATGCGGTGTTTGGTTTTTTGTCCTTGCGATAGTTTACTGAGAATGATGTTTTCCAGTTTCATCCATGTCCCTACAAAGGACACGAACTCATCATTTTTTATGGCTGCATAGTATTCCATGGTGTATATGTGCCACATTTTCTTAATCCAGTCTATTGTTGTTGGACATTTGGGTTGGTTCCAAGTCTTTGCTATTGTGAATAGTGCCGCAATAAACATACGTGTGCATGTGTCTTTATAGCAGCATGATTTATACTCCTTTGGGTATATACCCAGTAATGGGATGGCTGGGTCAAATGGTATTTCTAGTTCTAGATCCCTGAGGAATCGCCACACTGACTTCCACGATGGTTGAACTAGTTTACAGTCCCACCAACAGTGTAAAAGTGTTCCTATTTCTCCACATCCTCTCCAGCACCTGTTGTTTCCTGATTTTTTAATGATGGCCATTCTAACTGGTGTGAGATGGTATCTCACTGTGGTTTTGATTTGCATTTCTCTGATGGCCAGTGATGATGAGCATTTCTTCATGTGTTTTCTGGCTGCATAAATGTCTTCTTTTGAGAAGTGTCTGTTCATGTCCTTTGCCCACTTTTTGATGGGGTTGTTTGTTTTTTTCTTGTAAATTTGTTTGAGTTCATTGTAGATTCTGGATATTAGCCCTTTGTCAGATGAGTAGGTTGCAAAAATTTTCTCCCATTCTGTAGGTTGCCTGTTCACTCTGATGGTAGTTTCTTTTGCTGTGCAGAAGCTCTTTAGTTTAATGAGATCCCATTTGTCAATTTTGGCTTTTGTTGCCATTGCTTTTGGTGTTTTAGACATGAAGTCCTTGCCCACGCCTATGTCCTGAATGGTATTGCCTAGGTTTTCTTGTAGGATTTTAATGGTTTTAGGTCTAACATTTAAGTCTTTAATCCATCTTGAATTAATTTTTGTATAAGGTGTAAGGAAGGGATCCAGTTGCAGCTTTCTACATATGGCTAGCCAGTTTTCCCAGCACCATTTATTAAATAGGGAATCCTTTCCCCATTTCTTGTTTTTGTCAGGTTTGTCAAAGATCAAATAGTTGTAGATATGCGGCATCATTTCTGAGGGCTCTGTTCTGTTCCATTGATCTATATCTCTGTTGTGGTACCAGTACCATGCTGTTTTGGTTACTGTAGCCTTGTAGTATAGTTTGAAGTCAGGTAGCGTGATGCCTCCAGCTTTGTTCTTTTGGCTTAGGATTGACTTGGCAATGCGGGCTCTTTTTTGGTTCCATATGAACTTTAAAGTAGTTTTTTCCAATTCTGTGAAGAAAGTCATTGGTAGCTGAATCACACAATTTTTGACCTTTTGTGACTGACTTATTTCACTTAACATAGTGCCCTCGAGGTTCATCTATCTCATCTTTTTTCTCCCCAACATTTATTGTGGAGATTTCAAGCATGTAGAAAGAATGGTGTAATGAACACCTGATATTTTAAACTAACCATATGCTTTTATACTGATTTTGTGGTTACCTCCAGATTTAATGCAAGCATGACCCCTCCTGGGAAGCAGTTCCTGAACTTCTTGTGACTCAACTCATTCCATCCTCCCTGCACTCTCACAGTGCTTACTACATTTGCATTATCTGTCACCTTGGTTGGGTGGGGATTTCTTTTTGGGTAGTGGCAATGCCTACTGTGTTTGCATTTCCATGGCCTGGCATAGTGCTTGCCATGTGTTAGTCAAAGAGTGAGAAATGCATAAAAGGACAAAAGTTAAGAAACTGGAGTTCAGATTGGAGGAAATGTTACCAGCCTGAAGATAATAATTAAAGCCGGGAGATAAGCTTACCAAAAAAATCCAGTTAAATGATTTGGTTAGGGTCATAGGACCAGTTAAAATAGGGTCTGCTGATTCCTATTCTACTAGATATCCTGAATTACAAGGGAGCATTTACATTGCATACTATACACACCATTAACTTAACATGAGCTTTTGGGGGTTATGGGATGGGAATTGAGAATTATTGCTCAAGTGTACATATCAATTATAAAAGTGAACAAATTGTAATTGTAGAAGCCTTACAATATAGGAAAGGATGAGGCTTAGGAGTGAAGAACTACACCTCTCTATGAGCCTTTGTTTATGGTCTTTATTGCAGGTGGCTCTGTTGGCTCAGTCGATCCTTTCTTCAATATTAATTAATAAAAATGTACCGAATTGTGTTTGTTCCCAGTCCCCCATCCAGTCCATTCTGGCAGAGCCATTTTACCCAACTGTGCCTGACCACAGGTGTCACCTGGGGTGCTTTTAAAATCTAGATCTTTATCACCTCTCTGAAGATTCCGATTCAGTAGGAGTGCTGCCTGGTGGTTCAACAAGTCACCTGAAGGTGACTTTTAAGAGCAGGAAATTTTGGGGAAATATACTAATTACCTGGGACACTTTCTTAGAAATATCAGTGTCTGGGCCCTATCCCCCAAAGATTCTGATTTAATTGGTGGAGGTGGACATCTGTAGTTGTAAAAGTTCCCAGGTGATTTTAATGTGCAATTCTAGAAGTTTTTCCTGTATTTTAATGTGCATGTGAGTCACCTGGAGGACCTAGGTACAATTCAGATTCTGACTCAGCAAGTCTGGGGCAGGGCCTGAGATTCTGCATTGCTAACAGCTGCACATGATGGGGTTGCAGCCATTTTGCAGACCACACTTGGAGTCACAAGGTTCTAGAGCTATTCGATACTAAACACGTGCAGCTATTTTGATTTAAATTAATTAAGTAAAATGGAAAATTCAGATCCTCAGGTACTCAGTTACTATATGTGGCTACTGTCTTGGACAGTGCAGATACAGAACAGTTCCATAGTCACAAAAAGTTCTATTGGACAGCGCTGTTCTACAGCAACCTTTTCCTAGAATCTTGCTTGGATTGTTCCCCCTCACTGGACGCTTTGGGAACCTCCCTGTTTTCTATGACATTAGTTCCAAATTGCTCCCTGAACTTCCAGGCCTTCTGTGAACTGTTCCTATTGCTGTGTGCTCTATCTGCCTTTATATTTCTTGTGCTCTCTCTTAGGCCGTTTGCCTTACTGCCCTATAGACATGCTGTGCCTGACTGAGACTCTACCTAACAGTGAGGGGTTGAGGGCAATAGCTGAGTCTTGGTCAGCTTTAGGGCCTGGTTCAGGGCCTGGCGTACCTTGTAGGCACTCCCTCTGTAAATGTTTTGGATATTTTCTCTTGCTTAGAATAATCTGCAGCTGGCCAGGCACAGTGGCTCATGCCTGTAATCCCAGCACTTTGGGAAGCCGAGGTGGGTGGATCACGAGGCCAAGAGTTCGAGACCAGCCTGACCAACATGGTGAAACCCCCGTCTCTACTAAAAAAAAAAAAAATTAGCCCGGCATGGTGGCGGGCGCGTGTATTCCCAGCTACTCGGGAGGCTGAGGCAGGAGAATGGCGTGAACCCAGGAGGTGGAGCTTGCAGTGAGCCAAGATCGCGCCACTGTGCTCCAGCCTGGGTGACAGAGCGAGACTCCGTCTCAAAAAAAAAAAAAAATCTGCAGCTTTCCAAATCTTCCCAATTTTTTTTCACACACACACACACACACACACATCTATCTGGGAGGAGAGACTAAACTATTTGAGAGTAAGTTGCACACATCATGGCCTTTTACTCTCTTTTTTGGCGACAAGGTCTCCCTGTCACCTAGGCTGGAGTGCAGTGGCACAATCTCGGCTTACTGCAACCTCCCCCTCCCAGGTTCAAGGGATTCGCCTGCCTCAGCCTCCTGAATAGCTGGGACCACAGGCGCCTACCACCACACCCACCTAATCTTTGAATTTTTAATAGAGACAGGGTTTTGCCGTGTTGGCCAGGCTGGTCTCCAACTCCTGACCTCAAGCAGCCTCCCGAGTAGCTGGGACTAGAGGCAGGCGCCACCATGCCCGGCTAATTTTTTTTGTATTTTTAGTAGAGATGGGGTTTCACCAGGTTGGCCAGGATGGTCTCTATCTCTTGACTTCGTGATCCGCCCACCTCGGCCTCCTAAAGTGCTGGGATTACAGGCGTGAGCCACCACACCCAGCTAAATCCTCCCAATTCTTAAAGGCCTACTTCTTCAGAAAGGTTTCCCTGACCTCTCTGGATCTCTTGTGTTTTTACTGTAAGTTTACTGTAAATTTCCACACCCATCCATCTACTCATTATCCATTTAACAGGTAGCTTTTGAGTGTCTACCATGTGTGATACATGGGAATATATTGGTGAATAAAACAAACATGGTCTGGCTCTTTCCCACTGGAGCTTACCTTCTAATTGAGAGACATAGTAAACAAGTAGCAGATAAACAAGCAATAAATATCTAACTACAGTAGAGTGCAATGAGAGAGAACAACAGGGGGAATGACTTGGTGTGGACCAGGAAGGTCTCTGAGGAGTTGTCATAAAAGCTAAGACTGTAGAACAAGGAGGCAGCCATGTAGAGTGTAGCTGAGTCTCACTATGCAGCTTGGCATGTGTTCATTCTCCGGGATTTTACTCTGTGCTGCTGTTAGATGTGCACTGATTTTGTCCCTTCAGCTAGATTGCAGGTTCCCTGAGAGCTCAGACCATATTGCTGTGACTCTTGTGTTCCTAGGATCATGCTGAGCACATAGTGATGTCAAATCAATCTTCATTGAGTGGAACTCTGCCACTCTAAACCCTTAATCAGAACTAGAACCCTCCAAAGCCAAAACAATCCCCTTGGCTTCCTCTCAGTTACTTTAGACCTAGGCGTCTTAATTTCTGAAGGATGCTTCATTGTGTCGCGAGGGAGAACAAGTAGGCACCCGAGGCCGGGCACAGTGGCTCACGCCTGTAATCCCAGCACTTTGGGAGGCCGAGGCGGGCAGATCACGAGGTCAGGAGATCGAGACCATCCTGGCTAACACAGTGAAACCCCGTCTGTACTAAAAATACAAAAAATTAGCCGGGCGAGGTGGCAGGCTCCTGTAGTCCCAGCTACTCGGAGAGGCTGAGGCAGGAGAATGGCGTGAACCCCAGGGAGCGGAGCCTGCAGTGAGCCGAGATCGCGCCACTGCACTCCAGCCTGGGCGATAGTGAGACTCTGTCTCAAAAAACAAAAACAAAAACAAAAACAAAAACAAAAAACAAGTAGGCACCCGATTAGATTGGGGGGAGATTACACTGTGTCCTCATGTTTGGTTTCCAGGACCCTTCTTCCATTTCTGCTTTCTTAGTTTGAAATGTGCACCCTCAGATTAGTCTTTCATTTGTTTTCATTGCCTTACGCTAGTAGTGTGGTGGGAAGAAGGCAGAAATTGTGTTCATTGATTTATTCAGCTATTCTTTTTTTTTTTTTCTGAGACAGGGTCTCACTCTGTTGCCCAGGCTGGAGTGCAGCAGTGTGATCACAGCTCACTGTATCTTCACTCTCCCCGGGCCCAGGCAATCATCCTGCCTCATCCTCCCGAGTAGCTGGGACTACACTTGTGTGCCACCATGCCTGGCTAATTTTTATACTTTTTTGTGGAAACAATTTCGCCATGTTGTCTAGGCTGGTCTTGAACTCCTGGGCTCAAGTGATCCACCCAGCTTGGACTCCCAAAGTGCTGGGTATTCAGCCATTCTGATTGCTCTCCCACTCTATGCCAGGTTCTGTATTCTGACTAGAGCGGGTCAGTCATCATCCCACCTCATCAGTGCATGCTGGTTCTGGTTCAGCCATCAGTTAGCTAGCCTCTAAGCCTCAGTTTACTTATCTTTCAAATGGGGATATAGGCCAGGTGCAGTGGCTCACAACTGTAATCCCAGCACTTGGGAGGCCAAAGCGGGCAGATCACTTCAGGTCAGGAGTTCGAGTGATCCTCGAACCTGGCCAACATGGTGAAACCCTGTCTCTACTAAAAATACAAAAAATTAGCCGGGTGTGGTGGCGCATGCCCATAGTCCCAGCTACTTGGGAGGCTGAGGCAGGAGAATCACTTGAACTTGGGAGGCAGAGGTTGCATTGAGCCAAGATCACGCCACTGCACTTCAGCCTGGGTGACAGAGTGAGACTTCATCTCAAAACAAAACAAAACAAAGCAAAGCAAATGGGAATATAATATCTGTTCTACTTGGCAAACATAATAATTAGGAGCCAGGTGTGTGAGGGAACCCTAACAGTCTGGAACAGTTGGGTTGTTCTCACTATTAGTGAGTTCTGAGTCATCCTTTTCCTTCTGATGGCTCAGGAATTCCTGATTATGGATTTGCCCCTTCCCAGCCATCTCACCCGCAGCTAAAGTTGCCTGTTTTCCCATCCTGGGCTCTGCCCATTCTCCAGGTCTCCATAACACCTGCTCCCAATCCTATTCCTTTCTGCACAGCACATGTGGGTTGCTGCCAGCAGCGCTCTGGCATGTGCCCAGGCACAGCAGACACAGGCACGCTGTTGTGCTAGCAAATCATTTGCAGAAGGGTGATGTGCCTGAGCTTGTCCTCTGCTCCTGTCCCCATTTGCCAGAAGAAGCCAGTTTTCCTGACTCAGCCATTGTGCCAGGACAGTCCTAAGCTGTGGAACTGTAAGGAGTGTTTATCAGAGAGCATTTGGAACAGGTGGAATGTTTTTCTACCAAACTGTCAGCACCCCATACTGGACATGGCCCTTCTTGGCAGCAGGCCTGGAGCCAGACCTCATATACCACAATGCCCAAGAGGACAGACCACAATAAAATGTTGAATAAAGTGATCCTGGGTCTTTGGGTAATGTTTACCACTTAGAGAGCCATTCATGGCCAGTATCTCTTAATTCTCACAACAACTCTGTGGGATAGGTATTATTAGGCTTGTTTAACTCATGAAAAACTGAGGCTCAGGAACAGCTAATAGCTTCTTAAAGGCCACATGGCCATCAAATGACAGAGCTGGCATTTGAACTCTGTGCTCTGGTTCCCATACCCCACTGTTTTGACTGTATCCCAGCTGTCTGCCAAAGCATGCTCCTAATCTTTGTATCCAACAGATTACACTTAACAAATAGTTCAAGAATGCTGTAAGTAGAGCAGGTAACTTCATCTGTTTTGAAGAAGTAGAAGATTGAGACTTTGGTTTAGTCAACTGCCACCATCACTGATCTTGGCAGAGGTGGAATTAGGACTTGATCTCCCTTCTAACTCCAAGTCAGCACATCGATTCCACACACTGCCCTGGCACCTGGACAGAGCAACTTCTCAGGGCCTGTTCCATCAGTCACCTTCACCCCAGGAAGCAAGACTCTTAGCCCTCTCTCCTCTAGAGGTCCAAGCTAGAAAATGTCCTTAGCTGGTGGCTGGGGCTCTTATTTTGCTCTGTAATCTTTAAGCTTCCCAACAGAAGTCTCCTCTCCACCAAAAGAGGCAGCGTTAGGCACACACACACATGCAAGCTCTGAGCCTGGCCCTCTGTGGCCCCAGCAATCCTGCTGAACATCCTGTTCCCCTACTTAGGGAGAGGCTGGGCCCAGAGCTGGGTAACAGTGAAGACAAGGTAGCTGACTCCCTTCCCCAAAGAGCCAGTTGCCTTGCAGATATATGTCCTTGGACCAAGCAAGAAGGCACAGTCCATGCCCACCTCCATTCCTGGGAGAAACATACATTCACAATATTCCCAGCCCGTGCTCTGTGGACAGCAGGGGGAGCATTGCTGCTACTGTTTCTCTTCTCAGCCTCTCAGGTGTTGCCTAGGCCAGGCGCAGTACGGAGTAGAGGGAGCCGTGCCTGAGTCCCAGCTCTGCATCACCTAACTAGTGGCTTGGCCCCTCTGGACCCCCTGTTCTCCCTCTGTATATAATAAAATGAAGGGATTGGGCCAGATGCCCTTGTAAGACCCCTTCCACCTCTACTGTGTGACTGCCCCATTTTCCTCTTGTGTGTGGAGGGTCCTTCTGAGCCGATTCCATGGTTGCTAGCATGTTCACAGTATCCCCAGCATCTATGTCCTGGCTCTGTGGTTCCCTCAGGAGACCATTGCTATGCTGTGTGTTCCAGGGGATCCTTTCAGACGATCATGGGCTGGCCGCTGCCCTCTGGAGAACCTTCTTCAACCGGAAATGTGAAGACCCTCGACATCTTGAATTGCTGGTAGAGTATGTGAGGAAACAGGTGAGCGACCCTTTCCCTCCCCTCCCGAGTCCTGGCAACAGTGGGTTCTCCTCCTGGGCTTTCAGGGGATCATGAGAGGTGGAGTTACCAAGGACCAGCCTGAGAGAATTCTGACCAGATCACATCAGCACTAGACGCTGAAGGAGCGCCTTCTGTGTGTCCAACCATGAACTGGGCCAGAGAGCGGGAAATGGGAAGAGAGAGAGAAAGATGCATCGAGTAGTCTCCTGCCCTCAGGAGCTTTGAGTCATTCATTCACTGTGCACCTCATTGCCTACTGTGCGCCCAGTGCTATGCTAGCAACTGGGCCCACAGAGTCCTGGCAGATACGAGCACGGGGTGTAGTGGCAGCTGCCCACTGTGGACCCCTTCTCTACCCACTTGGATTTGTTTCCTGCTCCTGACTTCCAGCAGGACTGGGCAGCAGGCAGCATTTCACAGCCAGCCTCTTCCTGCTAGATGCTCTCCACGGTCAAGCAGGGTCCCCCCACTTCAGTTTCTCACCTCTCTGGCTCCCCAGGGCTCCCTGACGTCAAAGCTTCTAGGAGAAAGTTCCGCAGTGGGGGCTGCTTACCCACATAGCTGTCCTCAAGCCCCGGGGAATTAATTCCTTGACCTCCCTGCCCTCAGATCCTGTATTGATGGGAAACTCATACTTGATAGATGAGTGAGCTGACTGGCAGCGAAGAGGACAGAGAGGCTCTTCCAGGGCCTCCCAGTGAGTCAGCCTGCACAGCTGCCCTAGGGCCCCAAGCTGTGTGATTCATGTGGCCACTGAGGCCTCAGCTGCCTCAGACAGCTCAGGCTGTGCCATGAGTCACACCTTTGCTTCATGGCCTGGCCCCTGGAGCTGAAGGGGTGTCACCCCACAGTTAGTCTCTTGTTCACTTGTATCCATGGTCTTCAAGCCTCCAACAACCAGGAAAGGCAAGGCTGGACCTCAGCTCTTGAGAAGACAGGGCCAATAGGACTAGCTTGTTAACTGCTGGAAAAACCACATACTGGGGCTCCGCAGACCCACAAAGTAGAGAATCCCAGAGCCAGGACTTCTGTCTGACCACTCTTCAAATCTGCTAGAGCCAGGGAGAAGGCACCGCATGGCCAGAGGGCCCCACTCACAGAGAATTCTGATACTCTGTTGACTGGACTCACCCTCAGACAGGAGTAGCAATTCGCAAAGCAAATACTGTGTTTTCTGAGAGACCTGCCCAACATTTCCATCTGCCATGGTGGGCTTGTGCCAGAAGCCCCAACAAGACACACCTGGGACTTCTCTGAGGGCCCTCTAGGAAGGGGCTGCCACAACCATTGTCCCTACAAGAGGTCCCATGTGGCCCCGGTGAGAGGCAGTGGAAAAACAGCAAAGGGGCTCTTGGGAAAGCAGGGAGCTTTGGTGGGGACCCAGTTCTATCAGCAAACCTTTGGAGCACCTGCTGCTCCATGTACTCTTGGGAAAGCAACGATTAATAAGACCCAGTCCTGCCCTCGAGGAGCCAGCTCATGGTTTGGCAAGGAAGCCCAGGCACACGGCTAACCCTGGAGTAAGCCAGCCCTTAATGTGATACGGTGGGGGCAGAGTGCTGAAGGCCGGGAAAGGAAGAGCAGGAGCTGGGCCTTGAGCAGACTGCTTGGTGTGGCCGATGGCCCAAGAGCCAACCAGAGGTTCTGTTGAGATTTTCAACCCAGGAGGTGGGCAGAGCGGTGGCACTGGGGGCAGAAATGGAGTCACTATAAGGGAGGAGGGGGCTTTAGGGAAGAGATGCCAGGGCAGGTGGAATCCAGAGCTAAGGCACGTGCGAGAGGCTGGGGTTGAGTTCAAGCGTCAGCAGCTGGAAGCGGAAGCAACCGGAGTGGTGGATTCTTGGAAGGGGGAATGACCCAAAGCCTAAGATGAAGCCTCCTGGCCCTGCAGCAGTGGCTTCTCTGGATGATGACCATTTTAATGGCAGAGCTGTCTGCCCCTACTGTCCTAGAGAGGTGATACTGGGGCCTACTGACCAGGGGCCCACTAGAGGACAACAGAGGCATACATATGTTTAAAGTGTGAGTGCCTAGCACTGCATATATGCATATTGTTGAATCTCTTCATGTGTCCTATGAGGTACCTGTTTCTATCCCCTCTCTCAGACAAGGGAACTTAAATCTCAGAGAGGGGAAGCTGCCACCCTGGGTAGCAGCACTGGGAAGGGACAGGATCAGGACGCTCACCCAGCAGCGCTGGGGTGGACAGCATGGCTGTGTGCGCTGCAAGCCCTGACTTCCTGGCCTGCAGGAGCTGTCTAGGGAGGGCGTGTAGGGGAGAAGTGTCCTTGGGAGGTGTGTGTCCGTCTCCATTCAGAGGTGTGATAGGGAATTTGCTAACTGCCCCCGCCCCCCAGCTCCCCAGTGACTGCTTTCTCTGAACCACCTTAGTGAAATTATCTAGGAGATCAGAGATGGCTTGGCCTGGGACCTGGGATGGTCAGAAGCCCCTCTCATGCCCCGTCCCCTTCCTTCCTCTCTTCTGGGAGGCTGGTTCCTGATGCTGGCTCCTCACATCTGCCCTGCCTCTGTCGCTTCCTCCTTCCGGCTCCCCTGGTTGCAGATACAGTACCTGGACTCCATGAACGGGGAGGATCTGCTTCTGACAGGGGAGGTGAGCTGGCGCCCTCTAGTGGAGAAGAATCCTCAGAGCATCCTGAAGCCCCATTCCCCCACTTACAACGACGAGGGACTTTGATGGGCTGGGCCCTCCACACGGCCGGCCAGCTGGCTTCGAGGAACTGCCAGGAGAGAAGTGCCTGTTGGTCCAGGACCCTGCAGAAAGTGGTCTGAACTGACCTCTGAACAGCATCTGTCAAATACCTGGCCCCATTTGTGTTGAGTTTCCTCTTAGTGTGCCCAGGAGTCTGATCTGCTGGGGTACGGGGCAGGGAGAACCCCTAGCTCTCCCGGGGTGTCTTCAGCCTTAGGGGAAGCTCCGAGTGAGAGTCCCCCAGCACACACTCCCCAACCCCCTCCAGCAACTACATGTGACTGACAGCTTTTCCCAAAGGCCGAGGAAGGGATGGCGTAGGTTCAAAAGGGAAACCCTCCCAGGGCCTGCTGTGGCCTACGAGCAGATTGTAATGCTGCGAAGTCGGAACGGTGACCACGCGTTGTCCCTCGGCTTTCAGCCATGGGGTTGAGTTGGCCATTAAAAGAAACAGAGACTTCTCTCTGCCATGGCCCTTCTTTATTCCAGGGACTTAGAAACTTGCCTGAGATGGTGGACACGGTGGTGAGGGCACCGCCGAGCTCAGAGACGGAGAAAGGGAAGAGGCTGGGATGGTCTCTGCTGCTGCTCTTGCCTCTAGTTCATGGAGATGTGTCTCTGTTCAGGCCAAGGCACAGCCAGCCAGGCCCCTCGTCTGGGACCCAGGAGGCCTCTGATGACCAAGGGCTTTCACGTCCTAAGTCATTTGGAAGGAGGCCTTGAGAACAAAGTCACATTTATCACTCCCAGTGAACTGAATGAGGAACATGGTCTCCTGTCTTGGCCTCCCCTTTCATGAGATACTGGGGAGAAGAGAACATTCCTCCTGGCTTAGTTGTAGCAGACCCAGACCTGTGCCCAGCTTTGGGCCCCTTCCCAACTTCTGAAGCATGTGCTGCAGAGCCATCTTGGTCTGAGCACCTGAGGACCAGCCCCTCCTCCCTCAGTGCGAGTCATCTCTTGGGGGATTTTCTTAAAGTGAAGAAAGGGGGTGGGGAACCATATTGCCCCTCCCTCCCCCATCAAACTTCCTTCATTTAACTTGCTATAAAATGAGTCATATAAAGAAACTCTATATGGGTGAGGTATATCCCACTTCTGTGAAAACATTACAAATCAAACCGCCTTCTCTCAATTTATTTAAGATGCTTTTGTTGCGAGCGGAGCTCTAGAGTGAAGCCTCCTGTGTGTGTGTGAGATAATAACACCTTGTAACTCATTACAGCTGGGCACTATTTACATAAACCAGAGCTGAGCCAGGCAGGAATTTGCTGATTAATTTATTTTTAATGGAGTGAAGTATACCATGCACCAAAATAAACTTTACTGTGTGTACCTAACTGCTCCTGGAATGGATGGAAAAATTAATGGAACAGATTTTGGCTCCCAACTCTACACATTAATTCATATATAAAAGTTATTTGAGTATTAACCCATTTGCTGCCCAGGGTAGCTCCCCAGCCACAGATCCCAGCCCATGGCACCAGTTCAGCTACCGGGCTTGCTTTAGAATCCTGGAAGCTCAGATTTGGAAGGAACTTGAAAGGTCATTTGGTCCAGCCCTGGTCCAGAACCTGACTCCCCTTCTTAGCATCCCAGTCAGCCAGTGTTCATGCAGGCCCTGGATGAATCCCTCCAGCATCTGATGGTTCCTGCCTATAGAGCTAGTCCTGTCTGCACAGGAGTTTGTCATCGTGCAACACAGCAACTTGCAGTATGGAGCTGCCTTTGAAGGAGCCAGATAGGATCTATCATGTCTGATGTCGGTGAGCCCTCACTTCTTGGCCGTCAGCACCTTTCCCTGACTCTGCCAATCCCCCTCCCCTTAAGATCTATTCCAGGTTCCTTGGAGGCTACCTTTATTCTTCGTTTGGCCCCTGCCTCCATTTCTGTTTTTATGAGTCTACCCATCTCTTCTCTGAGCACACTGAACCTCTTAAGGTTACCTGGAGAGATCATGCTATGTGTCATCTACCTAGAACCTTCGTCCCTCCTTCTTCTGTCCCCTCCAGGTACAGGCACGATATCCGGGCTGCTCCCCACATGGTTCTCTGCTCTGGAGCACTTACCTTTTTATTTATGTAGAGACAGTTTCTCACTATGTCGATCCTCCCACCTTGCCCTCCCAAAGTGCTAGGATTATAGGCATGAGCCACCACACCTAGCCCTGGTAACACCTTACCATGTTAAAATGATTTTTTTGCCCACCTCCCACACTGTACTGTGAGCTGCCTCAGCGTGGAGTGGACATTGTGTTTGTGTTGATCACCATTGTTTTTCCAGTGCTCGGCCGAATGCCTGGTTCATGATCAGCATCAGTATATACTTGGATAAATGAAAGAATGAATGTGTGACTAAATCACCAAGTGTTATCAATACAACCCCAACCAAAAAGCCCCCTTCTGGACCATTCTCAGTGTGACCCTTATTTATTTTATTCCACTTATTTTAACAACTTAATATTGAGCACTCCCTTTGGTCTTAGCATAGGAACCAAAATGGAAAGTTCTTTCCATAGCTAAATGTTTTTCTAATGTAAATCATTATTGTACAAAACAAGTGAAGGACACAATTTCTTGCCTTCAGGGAGACTGCTCTGTAGGAATGATTTTGTCATTTATTAATATTTGTATTCTGTATTCTTCCAGAAAAGATCACAGCAGATTAAGAGACACAGTTTATAATAAAATTGTAGGCTGGGTGCAGCGGCTCATGCCTGTAATCCTGACACTTTGGGAGGCTGAAGTGGGCGGATTGGTTGAGTCCAGGAGTTCGAGACCAGCCTGGGCAATACAGTGAGACCCTGTCTCTACAAAAAATTAGCTGGGTGTGGTGACATGAGCCTGTAGTCCCAGCTACTCAGGAGACTGAGGTAGGAGGATCACCTGAGCCCAGGAGGTGGGGGTTGCAGTGAGCTAAGATCATGCCACCACACTCCAGCCTGGGCAACAGAGTGAGACCCTGTCTGAAAAACAAAACAAAAAAAACCTTAAAGTTTGAAAGATCAGATCCAGGTATTGGGAGGGAAAAAGAGGGAAAACCATTATGTTGGAAAACCTGGACTGCTAATGAGCAACTTTCATATGACTTTTTAAAAATTGTATAAAATACTGTAAATGCATTGTCTCACAACAATCAGGTAAAACAGGTATTATCCTCATCATTTTTATTATCCCTTTAACACAAGTGAGGGGACTGAAGCTTAGAAGGGCCTCTAGAGAAAGAGTGATCGAGGGTAAGAAGGGGCCAAGAGTGCTCCAGCCCACGACAGACCCCGGGGATCCTGCTTTGTCCCCATGTCACCCTGCCTCCCTCCCCCAGGTCAGCCAGGAGATTTGCAATTGAGTATGAGATCTTACTCTGAGCTTCCTGGTCAAAGGTGGAAAATGGAAAGCCCTAAGGTTGTAGAGTTCCCATTGTCACATGAAAGGAAGTACACTTATTCATCAGAAGAAACATACATCTTCCTTACTCTTCAAAGAAGACTGTATTGTAGAGGTTTTCAAATGAGAAACACTGAACAGTACCCCTAAGATTGATGTTTTACCTAAAAATTTGAAAAACATAAATCATCGCTATTTCTTCCGATGAGAAATAGCAATGCTATACGACAAGACGGGGTGAATCTTAAACCGAGGTTGAAGCCCAGGCTGCACTTCAGCCAGCATCTTTTGTTTTCCCTCGGTGCCAGGCTTGCTTGGTATTTTCACTTGTCACCTCACTCGCCGCCTTGCAGGTGAGGATTCTTAAGCTCATGTTCCAGGAGGGAAATGCCCAGATGTACCCTGTATGGTGGCTCTGACCCAGTCCACTGCTTCAGGATGTGAAGAGTGAGGCTTAAGGACACGGGAAAACGGGAATTGAGGACTAGCTGTCCAGATGAAGGCACAGAACAGGAAGCTCTTCAGACTGCAGCAACTGTTGAGTTAGCTGCTAAGGGAAGGAAGGGTTGCAGAGATCAGGTGGGACCATGAGTAGGGGTAGCACAGATCACACATCAGCTGCCAGGCAGCAGGGATTGCTGCACCCATGATGCAATAGGGAAACAGGTGCACTGAGAAGAATCTGCTTGCTGGTGCAAGGTGACCCTGCAGCAAAGCTGAACAGTCATTTTTTCTGGGTTCCACTCCATTGCTTTTGGTGCACCTTGGTTGCATCTGTGGGGAGCCAGTCTGGTGGCAGATGGACTTCAGATGCTGGAGATGCTCCAGGGAGGGCAAGGGCATGGGGCAGGAAGGACCTTGGCGAACCTCAGGATAGACCTCAGGGACGAAGGATGTTGGCCTTGTCTTGGGTATAGAAATTCTGAAGTTGATGAGCTCCCGGAGGTGATGGCAGCCCCGAGACTGGGTTGGGAGTGCAAGGAGCATTCACAGGAGGTGGCAGGAAGAGCAGGCACCATTGCAGAAGGTAGACTGTGGAGCCAGGGAAGAGGAGAGCTTCTAGAAGGAGACTCAGAGCAGCATGCTGAGAAGAAATGGAGGGATACTGGGAGGAGGCAGAAGAGGGGGTGAAACGAGGGGGTTTGCAGGAACGTGCTGAAGATGTATTTGGGGCAGGGAGGACTCTGATGAGCTAAGCACTTAGTGGAGTAGGGAACTTCCTATGAGTGTTAGGGACTCTGATGAGATCCCTCTGGAAATGGAAGCCTGATCTTGAGAACAAGGGCCTGGCTTTGGAGGTGGTGAAGGGAATCCTTTCCTGAGACCAGCGATTGGGAGGACTGATAGGAGGAAAGGAGTTTCTGAGGAGAGGGCTGAGGGGGAAGGGAGAGCTCATGCCAGCTGGTCTCGGTCTAGAGTTTATCAGCCATGGGGGTGGAGTGGGAGGGAAGTGGAGCTGGCAGGGGTATTTGAACTCTTACCCTGGGAGCAGCCCTCCTGTACCTATTGCTCTGGTTCCCACTTCTAGTCTGTCCACTGCACCTACCATGCCTCACCCACCCTACCCACTGGGCTTGGCCTTAGAGAGGGGGAGGCCAGACCTCAGGCCCCTGGCCCCGACCCTCCCCGCTCCCCCATCAAGTTCTCTGTAGCTTCCAGGGGACTTCCCTGGAGCGACGTTGGTGAGCCTAGGACCCAGACCCTGACCAGGCCACGGGCTCCCTTTTTCCGTGTGGAGGGGAGAATAAGGAGAAAAGATCCTGGAGACCCTGGCTGGGGAATTTCCAGGAAGGGACCTCCAAGCACCAACCCATGGCATCAACAAGTGATGGACTACAGCGGTAGTGCCGGAAGCGCCTGGAGACCTCCCGCCCAGCCATCGCATCGGACGGGGGAGGCTGAGGCCCTGCCAGGCCTCACTGCAGGTTTCAGTCAGGAACCAGCACCCACGGGCCTGGGCTGGGTGCTCTTCCTTTTTTTCTCTCCCTGTGGCCAGAAACAGCACTCACCTCACACTTGGGAGAGGGCCCGCCACTGCGCTGTGCCTTGCTTGAAGGGGCGGGAGGTGGGCCCTGGCTCCTCTGAGGTTCTGCAATGGGTCCAGGCTCTAAACCCCAGGCGCTTGGTTTATACCTCAGCCTAATGCGTGCTTTATAATTATTTATGGGTCTGTCTTCCCCACTGAACTGTGAGCTCCTCCAGGGCAGAGACAAACTCTTACTCATCTTTGGGTCACCTGCTGGCTGAAGGTGGACACTAAATCCATGCTGGGAGGATTGGACAGAGGGAGAGGGGGTGGGAAAGGGAGGCTGCCTCAATAACAGGGCTCCAGGAGTCAACAGATGTACCTCTTTCTTCCCCTCCCAAGTTCAAAACAAATGGAGAAATAAAACACAGGAGACAGACAGATGGACACCCCGCCTCCTGTGAGCAGGGGTGGGATGAGAGGCCAGATCTCAGAGGCAGTGGTGACTGACCACACCCCCTGACCGGGCTGGGACCATGTTGGCCTTGGCGCCAGCCTTTGGTGTAGAAGGGGCCAGAGACTGACCAGAAGAGCTCCCCTGGTGGCTTCCTGAGCTTTCAGGCCTTCATCGAGCCCCTGTCCTTTCACAACTGGGAAAGCTCTGGACTTCAGCATGTACTGAGCAACCACAGCTGCTCTCAGCCAGGAACTTGGCGTAGCTGAGCCCATATATTCCTCACAACAACCCTGTAAAGGAGGTGGTGGGGGTCCCACTCTACAGAGTCAGCCACTGTGACTCAGAGAAGTTGTGATTGTTCAGCTTCCCCATTAAGTGGCAGAGCCTGTGTTCCTACCAGGGGGTCGACTCAGTCCAGTGGCACAATAGCCCATGGGGTATCAGGATGAGATAAGAGTTCGGAATGGTGACCTCCTGAGACCTGTGTCACACTCAGTGAACAGTGAACCACACTGGGTTCAACCAATGTGGGTTATTTCTGGTGCTTTGGCCCACTCTCGCCATTGGAGCTGTTTCTGAGTTATCCTAGGATGATGCTCTGGAGTCTTCCCAGCCTCTGAGCCATCATCTCTAGGTAAGAACCCAGCACTTGAGAAGGCCCTCGAGCTCTTCCTAGTGCGGCTCTAGCCTTCCTGTTAGCATCTTCCCCTGCACCACAGCCCCCACCTGCCTTCCTTGGGCATGTCCTTGCCCTCTTTCTCCAGCCAGGAACACCCCACTTACCCCTCTGTACCTGAAATCTTTCTCACCCTTTGCTACCTGGCTCAAGCCAGCCTCGGGGACTCTTCAGCATGTGTCTGCTTGCATCTCTGGCTTTTAGGTCACTTTGCCTTGATTCAAGGGATTTGGGCGCACTCTGGCTCCCCTACCAGTCCCAGCTGCTCCTCTGCGGGAACCGTGTCTCTCCTGACCCGGGGCGCCAGAGGAAAGGTATGTGGCAGCACTGGCCTCAGAGCAGCCTGCACCTGGAGGGCTGCAACTCAGCCTCTGCTCCCCCTACCCTACACAACATCGCCTGTCCAGACACCACTTGGCTTGTGAGAGACAACAGACAAGGCTGAGTAGCCCCCAGGACAGCTGAGTGATGCCAGGCAGGCGCCTGACACACCTCCTGTACAGGAAAACAGTTTCCTTCCTCTTAATTACAGTCATTAAGGGGCCTGTGCCTGACACACCGCAGCCAGGGACAGGGCTTGGGTCTGTCTGGACGGCTCCCATCACCCTTGGCCACCACCCCTAGGCCCAGCCCCAATGCCAGGAGCCACCTGTCTGCCCTCCCATTGCCCTTGACCAACTCAGCTCACAGGGAGGGGCTGCCTAGGGAGGGGCTGCCTAGGGAGGGGCAGCTGGCCCCGCAGCCTGGGGATATTTGATTTGATTTGCACACAAGTATTATCACGATGTCCGGGATCCACTGGAACCCCTTGCCCTTCAACGAAGTCTTCCCACCACTACCCCTCTCCATTGTGCTTCCTGTACACAGCCCCAGTACCGCAATGCAGAGTCCGACTCAAGGGCTATCCCGCTGCCCAGACACACATGCACACACAGGTCCACGCACACTGCCGTGCCACGCAGGCACACAAACATCACAGACAGGACGTGCACACACATACAAGCACGGGTACAGTTATGCATAGGTACACGTGTATATATTTAGTCAAACCATATGAAATTGCCAATATTCAGTGGTTTCTTATGTACAAAAAAGGAATCTATCACAAACCTGGGCATGGGGGGAAGTATACAAAAATACAGAGCCAAATTTGTACACCTGTGCCTTATTTACAACAGCCAAAAGGTGGAAGCAACTCAGGCATCCATCCGTGGAGGAATGGATGAGCTAAATGTGCTACATACATGCAATGGGATGTTATTCAGCCTAAAGAGGAAGGAGATTCCGACACACGCTACAACGTGGAGGAACTTGAAGACATGAAGCTACGTGAAATGAGCCAGTCACAAAAGGACAAAACTGTATGATTCCACTTAAATGAGGTACTTAGAGGAGTCAAATTCATAGAGACAGGAAGCAGAATAGTGGGCGCCAGGGGCTGGGGAAGGGGGAAATGGGGAGTTCGTGTTTAGTGGGTACAGAGCTCTAGTTTTGCAAAGTGAGAAGAGTTCTAGAGATGGATGGTGGTGAGGGTTACACCACAGTGTGAATGGACTTATGACACTTGAAGTGTACCACTTAAAAATGGTTATTACAATAGCAGATTTTGGCTTGGTGCAGTGGCTCACGCCTGTAATCTCAACACTTTGGGAGGCGGAGGCAAGAGCATCCCTTGAGGCCAGGAGTTTGAGAGTAACCTGGGCAACAGAGCGAGACTCCATCTCTAATTCTTTTTGTTTGTTTGTTTGTTTTGAAACGGAGTCTCACTGTCACCCAGGCTGGAGTGCAGTGGCGTAATCTTGGCTCACCTCAACCTCTGCCTCCCAGGTTCAAGTGATTCTCCTGCCTCAGTCTCCTGAGTAGCTGGGATTATGGGCGCCCGCCACCGCATCCAGCTAATTTTTGTATTTTTATTAGAGATGGGATTTCACCATGTTGGTCAGTCTGGTCTTGAACTCCCAACCTCAGGTGATCCACCCACCTTGGCCTCCCAAAGTGCTGGGATTATAGGCATGAGCCACAGCGTCTGGCCACGAATTCTTTTTTAAAGGCAAATTTCATGTGTATTTTACCACAATTAAAAGATACAGAGCCAAAGATATGTACCTGACATAGATGTATACACACTGCAAGGTAAACAAAACTAACTCAGTGACAGGCAAACGTGCCTCCCTCCCTCCCGGGAGCACTTCTACCACCCAGATAAGACCCTGGTTTGTCCTCCCCTTCAAACAAATCTGGAGATAAGGCCCTAATGATGGCCCTGCCACCTCGGCTGCCCCCACAGCTCATTACCCTCCCACGGTCTGGCTTTGTTTACTCAACCTTCTGCCCCTCTTGCAGCCTCCTCACCCCCAGGGAAGGGCCTCCTTGGAGTGCTCGTTGCCCCTGCACCTGGGATGGGATGGGGTGGGCCATAACTCCTGACCTGTGGCTCCCCCATGCTCCCCCAGGCCCTTCACTTATAGGGTCCTTGAAGACACAGCCCTGGCCCCATTCACCTTTGGTCCTAGGGCTCAGCTCAACTCAGGAACCTCTAAATCCCACCCAGCTCCCTCCCACTATATGTGTGTCAAGTTCTTTGGACACAGAAGACCCTGTGTTCCGGACATGATCACAGACCAGATGAAACAAGTGCGCTTAGTCCTAAACAGGCTGCGAGGCATGGCTTTAGGTCTTGTGCACTTCCCGCCGTCCTCGCTGGACCTCTCTAAACAGGGCTGTGAGACGCGGCTTTAGGTCTTCTGCACTTTCTGCCATCCTCGCTGGACCTCACGCCTCTGTGGAAAGGTGGTGACTGCTTCTGCCTTGCCTGGCTCCCCAGCTGCAGCTGCCACCTGCTCATCCCCTTCCCCAGAGCAAAGCTGCTCACCGTCCTCTGAAGGACACATGGTACATGCTCCAGGACTTTAGTCTTTGTTGGGGTAGAGGTCAAAAATCTGCCTGCCCTGTTTGCCTCCTGACCTTGCAGTGTGTCCGCCCATTCTCTGAAACAACCTTCCAACCATTTTCATACTCAGCCCTGGAGGAGGGGAAGAAGGCTGGGGTCTGGCCACCACCAGGCCAAGAATATCCCTGGAGTTAAGGGTATTGCAAGCACAGCCATCTGGAACAGCATGTCTCAGGGGTGGGCCTTAGCCCACTGCCCACAGTGCACTGGGCACTTGTTTAAAAACTCAGGAATTCGAGGTTACAGTAAGCGATGATCACACCACTGCTCTCTCTAGCCTGGGTGACAGAGCGAGATCATGTCTCAATTAAAAAAGAAAAATGGCCAGGTGTGGTGGCTCACATCTGTAATCCCAGCACTTTGGGAGGCTGAGACAGAAGGATTGCTTGAGGCCAGGAGTTCAAGATCAGCCTGGGCAACATAGTGAGATCCCATCTCTAAAAAAAATTTTAAAAGTAGCTGAGCATGGTAACATGCACCTGTAATCCCAGCTACTTGGGAGGCTGAGGTGGGAAGATCACTTGAGCCCAGAGAAACTGAGGCACAGCAGTAGTGAGCTGTGATTGTGCCACTGCCCTCCAGCCTAGGTGACAGAGCAAGACCCTATCTCAAAAAGAGAAAGAAAAAGACAAGCTCCAGAAGCCTACGGACACCTTCTGGATGAGAATTTCCAGGAGGGTGGGGCCCAGGGATCTGCATTTCATCACCTCTCACCACCCCTGGGGTGAGGGTGAGAGCCACTGCTCTAGGTTCTTGAAGGACAGCTCTGAGCGGGGGTGGGAGAGAGCCAGGGGGCTGTGAGCACCACAGTTAAGATGGTGGAGAGTGGCAGGACGATTATGGGAGCAAAAAGAGGGCTGGCTGGGGGACAGACAGGCGTTGATGTCCTTGGATATTCCATGTGACGCTCATTCAGCTCTCACTTAGGGCCTTGCAGACTTGAGCCAGGGCACATGCTATCCACTATGGTATGTGTTGGGGGGGTCATGGCCGGTCTCTACATCGGCGTTTGGGTGAAGAGTTTATGCAAGTGGATGTGATTAAAATGTGTGGTCGGCCTGTGTCAGCCCACACTCCATGTCTATGTATTGGTCAGTTGTCAGTGTGTCCGTCTGCACGTGTATTCATGTCTTTTCCTGGGTGTCTTGAGTCGCTCACCCACCTGCAGTGTGTGTGCGTGTGCGTGTGAGTGTGTGTTCCTGAGCCGCCTGGGCCCCTCTTGGCTATAATTCAACCTCTGTGGGTCCCAGGAAGTCAGCATTTGGAGACTTGCTGGGAGCCTGGTGGGGATGGGGCGGCGTTGTTGGGAGGAAGAGAGGGAGGCAGGAGTGTGCACCGAGGGCCTGGCACTGCCGCTTCCCTGGGCAGGCGAGTCCCAACACAGGCAGACAGGTGGGGCTGACCTGACAGGTTCCAGAGGCCAGGGGCAATAGGGCGGAGCGTGGCTCTGATTTAGGGTGGCAACAGTTTGGGGGCCCTGCCACACACACAGCGAGCGGGCGGGCAGGAGGCGGTTCTGCTGGTCTCCTCTTCCTGCTGCAGCCAGCCCAGCGTGTGGGCCATGGGCCCTGCCGGCGGGTGAGGCAGCCGCGTGGCAGGCATGTTCGGAGGCCTGGGGCCTGGGGGCCTGGGAGCCCAGGGCATGGCGGGACCCCTGCGGGGCCGGGTGGAGGAGCTGAAGCGGCCGTGGTGGCGGGAGAGCTCACCGCTGGTGCTGCGGCACAGCGAGGCGGCCCGGCTGGCGGCCGACGCCCTCCTGGAGCGGGGTGAGGCTGCCTACCTGCAGGTCGTCTCCGAGGAGCGGGAGCTGCCCTTCCTGAGTGCCCTGGATGTGGACTACATGACCAGCCATGTGCGCGGGGGCCCTGAGCTCAGCGAGGCCCAGGGGCAGGAGGCCTCGGGGCCAGACCGCCTCAGCCTGCTCTCCGAAGTCACCTCAGGCACTTACTTCCCCATGGCCTCTGACACAGACCCCCCAGACCTGGACCTGGGCTGGCCCGAGGTGCCACAGGCCACGGGCTTCAGCCCCACGCAGGCCGTGGTCCACTTCCAGAGGGACAAGGCCAAGAACATCAAGGACCTGCTGCGCTTCCTCTTCAGCCAGGCCCGCACGGTAAGGGCCTCATCTCTCCATCACTCATCTCACAGAGGAGGAAACTGAGGTCCAGAGAGGGAAGAGACCAGCCCAAGGCCACGCAGCAACTTAGGGGCAGAATGAGGACCAGCACCTCTGGCAGTATTAGATTGCAAACTCCTAGAAGGGGGACATCCCATATTTACCTTGGCAACTGCTTGGTACCCAGGAATAGTATGGATGAGCATAGAACAGGGCATGGGTGTCAGGGACTCCACAATCCCCTGAAATGCACACGAAGTGATGCAGGTTGGAGGGAGGAGTCCTCGCTGCATCTTTACCTTGGAAGATGCTCCACTGCCTTAAATCAGATTCTCAAAAAGTTTTATGATCCCCACACTAAGAACTCCAACCTTGGGGAACATCTGAGTCGTCTCCTTCACTTATAGAAGAAAAAACTGAGGCCAGAGAGGGGCTTGGGACTTGCCCAGGGAGGTCCATATGGTGACATAGAGCTCAGGGCTCAGGGAGACAGGGGCTCTCTGACTTAGGTCCCGGGGAGCAGTCCGGCCCTCCTTACTGGCTCAGGTCCCTAGTTGCCCCCTACCCTCCTGCACCACATCTGCAGCTGGGCCTGAAGCAGGGGAGGGGGCCAGCGTGTGGGCCTCTTTGGCGTGGCCTCGAGGGCTGGGCCTTGGAACCAAGGAGGAAGGAGGAGAGGAGGCTGCTGGGCTCAGTGATGGGGAGTGGGAGCTCAGGAGAAAGAGAATTGGGAGGGCAGGTAGGGGTGGTCAGCACCCAGAAAGGCTCCGGCCACACACGAGCACAGCTTCCCTTCTGAAGCCCTGGCCTCCGACTCCAGGGGAATGGACGAGATGATCCCTGGCAGGGTTTGAGGTAGAGTTAGGCTCCTGCTGCAGAGATAGGAAGCCAGCATGCTGGAATCCCACCGGTACTTCCAGAGCCTCCCGGGCAAGCCTGCCTGTGCCCCAGGCAGGGGACGGCCAGGCCTGATTGGCATCGGGAATGGGGTTATTAGTGAGGCTGCTGCTGTCGTCCTCCTCACCCCTGCCTCTTTGATCTTTCCTGCCTGTCCTTGTTCCCCAACCCTGGCCAGACCTGTGCTGTGAACTAGGGCATCCCCCAGTGCCTCGCCTTATCAGCCCCCATTTAGACCCCTCTATCCTGGGCCAGGAGCCAGGCTTGTGCACTGGGCTGTCATGACTCCTTGCCCTGCAGCCCAATGTTTATAGAGCTCTGTTATGTCTTGAGCATTTTCACATTTAATTCCCTGTAACTCTGAGACATGGCTACCATTATCTCCATTTAACAGATGAGGAAGGTGAGCCTTCCAGAGGTGAAGCGACTCACCCAAAGCTGTGTCACCAAGAAGTGGTAGAGTCCAGGTTTGAACTCAGTTCTTTCTGACTCCAGAGCTGGGGTGCAATGCTCTGTACCTCCTGCCTCTCGGACCTGCCTGGGAGAGGAGACTCTCATAGCAGATATATGCCATGGGAAGAAAGGCCAGCTGGGGTCTGGGAGGTGCCAGGAAGGTTTCAGGGGCCTCTTTGAGGCAGTCCTTTATATGGGATGGAGGCACAAGCCCCAGCCCAGCCCTCAACTGAGCAGAAAACTTGGATCCATTTGGCATGGGTGCAAGTAAGGGAGTCTGCAGTGTAAGGGGTCACACCAGACCTCTGTGGCTTCACAGGGAAATTGAGGCAGGGCTGGGAAAGGGCAGTGAAGACCCCAGTAAGTGGCTTGTAGCTCTGACCCTGGAGAAGGGAGCCTCAGACAGACAGTCCCTGGGTCAGAGCTGGGCTGGAGTTAGTCGGGGGAGTGCCAGGAACTTGCCTGGGAATTGGAGTCTGGGTTCTGCTTCTCACCGCTGTCCCATCTGGGGCTCAGTGCAGAGGGAGCATTGGACTAGCACAGCCGATCCACAGTCATCTTTGAGAATCTAATGATGGATAAACACTCGGTGCACAGGAGGATGCACACAAATGCTTTCAAACAGCTAGGGGTTCAAGACAGTCAAATCTGGGCTGGGATTTGACTGTAATCCCAGTGCTTTAGGAGGCTGAGGTGGGAGGATCGCTTGAGGCCAGGAGTTCAAGACCAGCTTGTGAGACCCCCCAGCTCTACAAAAAATTAGAATAAAAAAAATTAGCGACCGGGCGTGGTGGCTCATGCCTGTAATCCCAGCACTTTAGGAGTCCGAGGCAGGCAGATCACAAGGTCAGGAGTTTGAGACTAGCCTGGCCAACATGGTGAAACTCCATCTCTACTAAAAATACAGAAAATTAGCTGGGCATGGTAGCGGATGCCTGAAATTCCAGCTACTTGAGAGGCTGAGGCACGAGAATCACTTGAATCCAGAAGGCAGAGGTTGCAGTGAGCCGAGATTGCGCCACTACACTCCAGCCTGGGCAACAGAGTGAGACTCTATCTCAAAAAAAAAAAAAAGTTAGCCAAGTGTAGTGGCACATGCCTATAATACCAGCTACTTAGGAGGCTGAGTTGGGAAGATTGCTTGAGCCTGGGAGTTCTAGGCAGAAGAGAGCTATGATCACACCACTGCACTGCAGCCTGGGCAACAGAGTGAGACAGACACTGACTCTTAGAAAAAAAGAAGACAGTCAAATCTGCCTGTGCCCAAGTTAAGAAGCCCTGGGCTAGGTCACTGCTAAGTGCTCTTCCTGTTCACTTGTTCCTGAAGGCTCTGGCCTCCTGATTTTCAGTCCAGTGCTCTTTTCCTGGGGCCCAGGTTCCTGCCCCAGGCTTGGCTGGATGTGGGGAGTGCCCTGGGCAGCGCTGAGCTTTCGTGCGCCTCCCCCCGCCCAGGTGGTGGCTGTGGTGATGGACTTATTCACTGACATGGAGCTTCTGTGTGACCTCATGGAGGCCTCAAGCCGGCGTGGTGTCCCTGTGTACCTGCTCCTGGCCCAGGAGCACCTGAGGCACTTCCTGGAGATGTGCTACAAGATGGACCTCAATGGGGGTCACCTGCCGGTCAGTGAGGACCAGCGGCAGTAACCAGGGGTGCGGGCGGGGACTCAGGGAGGGCAGGGGAGCCAGTGGGTGGCCAGTCAGCACTGGGGGGCAATGGGAGTGGGGGGTGGGTTCCCTTTGCTATCTGGGGTTAGGGACCCCATGGGGCAGAGACATGGCTTGAGCCTCACTCTCTCAAGGTCACCCCCAATCTACTTCCACCTAGAACATGCGTGTGCGGAGCACATGTGGGGACACATACTGCAGCAAGGCTGGCCGCCGCTTCACGGGGCAGGCCCTGGAGAAGTTCATCCTCATCGACTGTGAGCAAGTGGTGGCGGGCAGCTACAGGTGAGCAGGCGCGAGGAGGTGAGGGGGGCCTGGGGCTGCACCACTGGCTGGCATCCATCCCTTCGGACACGGACTGAGCACCTGCCATGTGCCAGGCATCATGCCAGGTTCAGGGGAGCGTGTCGGGGGCCAGTCGGCCCTGGAGGAGCTCACTCTAGGGGAATGATTAATACCCTTGGCATAGAAAATGACTATACACATTGGAACTGGAGTGACTTCAGGGAACCTCCCCCAAGTCCATTTTACAGATGGGGAAGTTGGGGTCCTGAGGGCAGCCGTGTGCCCAGGCCCACTAAGCAGGGCTAGGGCAAGCACAGACTCTGGAGTCAGAGCTCTGCCCCTCGCTGTGAGCCCTCGTGGTGGTGGGGTTTGGGTCCAGCGTGCCGGACCAGGTATGCGCCCCTGGCTGTGACTCCTGCCGACCCCCAGGGTCCTCCACTTTGCCTCCTGACCCCCCTGTCCCTCTGTCCCCAGCTTCACCTGGCTTTGCAGCCAGGCCCACACTAGCATGGTGCTGCAGCTGAGGGGCCGCATCGTGGAAGACTTTGACCGGGAGTTCCGCTGTCTGTACGCTGAGTCCCGGCCTGTGGAGGGCTTCTGTGGCGGTGTGGACCTGCTCTCTCCCCGGGCACCGCGTCCTCCCCCTGTGGCTGTAGCCTTCGGGCCTGGCGTCCCAAGCCCCACGTCATCCCCGCCCTCCAGCACCAGCCTCAGCAGCATCAAGCGGTCACCGCTTATGGGTCGCTCCTCCTACCTCACTCTACCAGGAGGTGGTGATTGCAGTGACATGGGTGTGGGGTCCTCGTCCCTGGGTCCCGCCCGCCGTGAGGCCAGTGGCCAGCCCTCCCTACATCGCCAACTGTCAGACCCTAACCACGGCTCCCCTCCTGGGCGCTATAGGGCCAACCTCGGCAAGCTAGGGGCATACCCGTGGTCCCAGTCCTCCCCTGCCCTCAACCATAACAGTACCAGCCCCTTGACCTTGGCAGTGGGGTCACCTCTGCTTCCTCGCTCCCGGCCCCCCCTCCAGTTCCATCGGGGTGTCCCAGCTCTGTCCCGGTTCCCAGAGAATGGGCTCCCAGGAAGCCAAGAGCCCAGCCCCCTGCGGGGTCGATGGGTACCTGGCACAGCCCTGGAGGCAGTGGAGGAGAAGGAGAAGGCATCTCCAAGTCAGAGCCGTGGCCAGCTGGATCTCCTTGTCCCCTTCCCCAGAGCCCGAGAAGTGAGAGACCCTGACTCTGGGGTTACCCCAAACTCAGGCCCCTTTCGGCCTGGCGAGCAGGCCCCAGAGGACAGGAGGTTGTCCCCAAGCCAGGCCGACAGCCAGCTGGATCTCCTGTCCCGAGCACTGGGTACTGGGGGTGCCCCTGAGTTGGGTTCCCTCAGACCTGGTGATTGGGCCCTGGAGGACAGGAGGCTGTCCCTAAACCAAAGCCATGGCCAATCAGACCTCCTGATGCAGTACCCCAAGGCCCAGGGCTCCAGAGTGCCCCTTGAAACCAACTCCTCAGCCAGACCTGCCAGACAGGCTCCAGATGAGCGGCGGCAGACCCTGGGGCACAGCCAGCTGGACCTCATCACAAAGTTCGGCCCATTCCGTGGTGAGGGGCCTGGGCCCAATGGTCTCCCAATACCAAGCCCTGCTCGCATGGCTGGAGTTGGGTCTGGGGATGAGAAACGGCTAACCCTGGGCCACAGCAAGCTGGACCTCATCACCAAGTATCATCAGTTGCAAGGGGCCAGGCAGGGAACCGAGCCTGGGGGTCCCAAGGGTGGCCATCTCAATGGTGGTAACAGTGACCTGGTCAGGGATGAGAAACGGCTGACCCTGGGTCACAGCAAACTGGACCTCATCACTAAGTACAACAAGTCCAAGTTCAAGCAGCTCCGAAGCCGCTTTGAGTCCTAGCCAAAGGACTGGCATGGGGGGTGCACTGGCAAGGGCAGGCCCCTCCTCTGTCCACCGAGACTCTGGACTTGCTCAGGTCCCAGACTGGGGAAGGGTGGTGTCTAGAAACCCAGGTCAGACGCACTCTCTGGGCTCAAGATTCTTGTGTACACACACACACACACACACACACACACACACACACACCCCGACCAGAATCTTCTTGAATCTAGGCTGTGTTTCCAGCCGTGTGCTGGGCCTTTAGAGCTGACAGGTGGGTCACACTCAGACCTGGGGACAGAGGTGAAATGCACAAGCTACTGGAGGAGGGGTCAGAGCCGTATCAAGTTAAAGGTTAACCAGTGACAAAGGGTGTTAGAAAATAAAGGGCAGAGAGTCATGGAGAAGGTGGAGTAGTCAAAGTTTCTTAGAGGAGATGGAGGTGGCCTTTGAGCCAGGCCCTGAAGGATGGGGAGGTTTTGGACAGATGGAGGAGAGAGTTAGAAAAATTTTTGGTGGAGGGAATCAGGTGAAGAGATGCCCTAGAGAGGACTAAATGGGTCTGAGGTGAACGAGGGAGGAAGAGCAGAGTATGTGGATACCCGGACACACACACACACACACACACACATCATCATCATCATCATCATCATTGTCGTCGCCATCTTGCTGAGTGTCTCCTGAAGTACAGGCTGTGACAGGTTGTGGGCCATTTTCCTGAACTCACCACTTGCCCAGGACAGTGAACATGATACACATCAATAAAGGCAGACTTTATTGTGACTCACAGCGCCTGGTGTATCCTGAACTTTGAGGAGTTACGGGAGGGGCACGTTGAGGGAATAGGAAGGGCACCATTCAGAGCAATTATGGGGAGCCCCTTGGAGGAGGGTGAATGCCGAAGGAATTGGGGGAGTCCAGGGGCTCCAAGCTACCACTGTGACATTTTGAGAGAACCCGGGGCTTTTGCAGATTCTACAAAATGTGGGCCAAGTTCATCCTGTCCAAGTGTGCAGCAGGGCCCTTGGCACCCATCACTATCCTGGGGACAGAAGTTGGCTGCTGAGTGAGTGATAGAGGCCGTGCGAGAGGCACATCGTGGAAGCCAACCAGCACCCACATCCTTGCCCACCCTGGACCCCTTTCCAGCCTTTTCCTGAGCCCCTGCTTCCTCAGTCCTCCTCTCTCTCCAGCACCTGCAGCCTGGCTGCCTTTCCCTCTCTGGCTGCGCCTCCTTCTCCAGCCTCGGTCTGGCCGCACTTCTGCCTCCTGGAACTCTCTCCATGGGTAGCCTCTTCTAGTCCACCCGTCTTCAGCCCCTCATCTCATTCCTCAGCTCTCCACTCCCCTGCTGGGCTCCAGACATGGGCCTCTGTCCCTCAACGCACAGCTGGACTCATCCCTTTCCCCAAACCTGCCCTTCCTCCGGCTTCATTTCGATCAATACCTCCATCATCAACCCTTCTTCTGCGAGACACTCCTGGCCCCTCCTCTCCCTCATGCCTCACAACGGACCAGCCGGAGGTCTAGGTTGATGACAGCTCCTGAATGAATAATAAATGAATGAACGCCAGCAGGCTAGGGGTGGGGCCAGGCGGGGTCGCGCCCAGACAGCTCGCGACCATAGAGTCCGCCGGAGGCCGGAGGTAGAGGGGCTGAATGCGTGGCGGGGCGCGCCGGGCTCTCCCGGAAGTCTCCCTGGACGGAAGTGGAAACGGAAACCTTTCTAGGGAGTCCAAGGTACAGTCGCCGCGTGCGGAGCTTGTTACTGGTTACTTGGTGAGCTGGTGTGAGGGGAGTCTGGGAGGGACAGCTCCGGTCCTGGGTCGGGAGGGGTGGGGGCCGGAGGATTCAGGGCCGGAGGGTCTGGTGGGGGGCCAGTGGGCGGGACCCGAGGGCGGAGGGGCCGGGAGGCCGAGAGGGGCGGGGTCGCGGCGGGGCCTGAGGGGCGGAGGCCGAGATTCTTGGGAAAGGATCCGCTGGCCTTGAACTCCCGGCTCCGCCGGCCTTGGACTCCCGGCTCCGCCGCCCCTAGGCCTCATGGCGGTCCGAGCGTCGTTCGAGAACAACTGTGAGATCGGCTGCTTTGCCAAGCTCACCAACACCTACTGTCTGGTGGCGATCGGAGGCTCAGAGAACTTCTACAGGTGCGGCGGGAGCCCCGGGGCTCACGGTGGCGGGGAGGGGTGCGCAGGAGTCAAGAGCTCCGGCAGGGGGAGGGTGCCGGCCCCTCTGCCCCGAGACTACCGAGTCCATGTCCCTACAGTGTGTTCGAGGGCGAGCTCTCCGATACCATCCCTGTGGTGCACGCGTCTATCGCCGGCTGCCGCATCATCGGGCGCATGTGTGTGGGTAAGGCAGGTGGAGGACGCCGAGGGAGGGAGTGGTCTCCAAGCACCATTAATTACACCCCCGGAGGGAACCCGGAGTGACCTAGGGATTCCCAGGGTATCATCTATTATCTCTGGGCACTATAGAATCTCTCAGGCCAAGCGTCAGGAGATCGGGGGCAACCCTCTAGCAAAGGCTGCTGGATAATAGTAATAACAAATATGTAAAGTGCTTTCACTCCTGTTCTCATTCTTTCTTCACAAAGACGCTAGAAGGTAGGAACTACTGGCCTAACTTGACTGATGAGGAAGTTGAGACTTGACCTAAGTGACTCACTAAGTTCCACACCTAGTTCCTAGTGTGGAGGAGGATTTTTATCTTTTTTTTTTTTTTTGAGACCAGATTTTTGCTCTTTCGCCCAGGCTGGAGTGCAGTGGCAAGATCACAGCTGTCTGCATCCTCAACTTCTTAGGCTCAAGTGATCCTCCCACCTCAGCCTACCAGGTAGCTAGGGCCACAGGCACGTGCCACCGCACCTGGCTAATTTTTACATTTTTGGTAGAGACGCGGCCTCACTGTGTTGCCCAGCCTGGCCTTGATCTCCTGGGCTCAAGTGATCTTCTTACCTTGGTCTCTTAAAGTGTTGGGATTACAGGCGAGAGCCACTATACCCAGCCGAGGATTTGTATCTCCTCTCTCCCTGCCACTGACTGGGCAAGGTGGTTTCTCTTTCTTTCTTTTTTTTTTTTTTTTTTGAGACGGAGTCTCGCTTTGTCGCCCAGGCTGGAGTGCAGTGGCGCAATCTCGGCTCACTGCAAGCTCCGCCTCCCGGGTTCATGCCATTCTCCTGCCCCAGCCTCTCCGAGTAGCTGGGACTACAGGCGTCCGCCACCACGCCCGGCTAATTTTTTGTATTTTTTAGTAGAGACGGGGTTTCACCGTGGTCTCGATCTCCTGACCTCGTGATCCGCCCGCCTCGGCCTCCCAAAGTGCTGGGATTACAAGCGTGAGCCACCGCGCCCGGCGGTGGTTTCTCTTTCTAAGCATCCATTTCTGTCTCTCTAAAGATTAGCTAAGATATGCGGTCATCCTGCTCAGTTACATTAAAATCTTAACTACCCTTTACCACATCTCTACCCTACCTTCCTACCTGTCAGCACTGTTAATTCCGGTCGTTGGTCCTTTTCTTTTTATTATTATTATTATTATTTGAGATGGAGTTTTCACTCTTGTTGCCCAGGCTGGAGTGCTACAGCACGATCTTGGCTCACTGCAACACTCCGTTCAAGTGATTCTCCTGCCTCAGCCTCCCAAGTAGCTGGGATTACGGGCGCATCCCACCACACCTGGCTAATTTTTTTGTATTTTTAGTAGAGATGGAGTTTCACCATGTTGGCCAGGCTGGTCTTGAACTCCTGACCTCAGGTGATCCTCCCACTTCGGCCTCCCAAAGTGCTGGGATTGCAGGCGTGAGCCACTGCGCCCGGCCGGTCCTTTCTTTAAGCTGGATCTGTCTTCCATTACTGCTGCCCATTGTTTCTTAGTTCTGCTCATTGAGGTCACTTTTAGAAGTCTGTTTGTTTTTTTTTTTTTTACTTTTACTTTAATTTTTAAAAATCTTAAGCCTGTTTGGGAGGTCGAGGCAGGTGGATCACCTGAGGTCAGCAGTTTGAGACTAACCTGATCAACATGGAGAAACCCCGTCTCTACTAAAAATACAAAAATTAGCTGGGCATGGTGGCGCATACCTATAATCCCAGCTACTTGGGAAGCTGAGGTGGGAGAATTGCTTGAACCCTGGAGGTGGAGGTTGCGGTGAGCTGGATTGTGCCATTGCATTTCAGCCTGGGCAATAAGAGCGAAACTGTGTCTCAAAAACAAACAAAAAGCAATGACAAAAAAAACTTAAGCCTAGTGACCTCAAAGTATTTTCCTATTTTTTCCTATTCAGTTAAAATACTCTGATCTCTAACCATGCCCTTAGGACTTGGAGCAAGTTCTGACAACAAGGGAGATTTTAGCTTAGTCTTTGTGTATTTTATGATGGGAGTGACCCGGAATTCAGAAATTGATTGGCGTGTATTTGTAGATTGTTCATTCTTGTTGCTGTATGGTGTGTTTTGTGTAAGGTGTAAGTACATCACAACGTATTCACCCATTCCATCGACAGTGCGTTTGGGCAGTTTTCACTTTGGTCTATTAGGAATAGTGCTACTGGCTGGGCGTGGTGGCTTACAAGGTCAGGAGATCGAGACCATCCTGGCTAACACAGTGAAACTCCATGTCTACTAAAAATACAAAAAAATTAGCCAGGTATGTGGTGGGTGGCTGTAGTCCCAGCTACTCAGGAGGTTGAGGCAGGAGAATGGTGTGAACTGGGGAGGCGGAACTTGCAGTGAGCTGAGATGGTGCCACTGCACTCCAGCCTGGGTGACAGAGCAAGACTCCGTCTCCAAAAAAAAAAGGTAATAGTGCTGCTATGTTTTCTTAGTGAACACATGTACATATTTCTACTGGGTATATAATACCTAAGAGTGGCATGGCAGAGTCACAGGTTATGTGACTATTTAGTAGTAGTTGCAGATGATGCCAGGTAATTATCTAAAGTGGTTGACCAACTTACACTCCTGTCTCAGTATGAGAGTTCAGTTGCTCCATATATCTTTGCCAACACTTGGAATTGATGACTTGTAAAAATTTTAGTCATGCTGGCTGGGGGCGGTGGCTCACACCTGTAATCCTAGCACTTTGGGAGGTCGAGGTGGGCGGATCACCTGAGGTTAGGAGTTCGAGACCAGCCTGGCCAACATAGTGAAACCCCATCTCTACAGAATCACAAAAAATTAGCCAGGTGTGGTGGCATGCACCTGTAATTCCAGCTACTCAGGAGGCCAAAGCAGGAGAATCACCTGAACCCAGGATGCAGAAGTTGCAGTGAGCCGCGATCACACCACTGCACTCCAGCCTGGGTGACAGAGTGAGACTGTACCTCAAAAAATAATAATCTAGCCATTCTGCTATGTGTGTAGTGTTAGCTCAGTTTTTTTTTTTGAATGTCATGCAAGTTGGCCACCCGTTCAACTTCCCTCGCCTCCGCCCTCCGAGTGGTGGGACAGGCCCGCCACCATGCCCGTAATTTTTTTTTAGTAGAGGGGGTTCTCGGTGGTCTCTGACCTCGATCTGCCGCCTCGGCCTCCCAAAGTGTGGTTACAAGTGAGCCACCAGCCCGGCCTTTTTTTTTTTTTTTTTTTGAGAATTTCATCTGTGGCCCAGGTGAGTGCAGTGGGGGATTCGGTCATGCAAGCCACCTCCAGTTCAGCCTTCTCCTGCCTCAGCCTCCGGTAGTGGGATACAGGCCCGCCACCACTTAGTAGAGATACGGTTTCACCATGTTAGCCAGGATGGTCTCGATCTCCTGACCTTGTGATCTGCCCGCCTCGGCCTCCCAAAGTGCTGGGATTACAGGCGTGAGCCACCGCGCCTGGCAGCTCAGTTTTTAAGTAGCAAAATATACAACTAATGCCAAGAACTCAACTTCCCTCCCAGTTGGTGATGGTGAAGTAGGCAGGATTTATTGGGATTCCTGGGTGGTCTCTGGCCTGCCCTGGGTGTTGTCCAGATCAGTGGGTTGGAGGGCTGGGCTCTGGGCCTAAAGCTTTCCTGGGAAAGCTGATTGGGCTGGGCTGGGTGGTATCCTCAGCCCCTAGGGCTCAGCAGGCATCTTGTGTATTCACCCTCTAATTTGGGTTTCTCCAGGGAACAGGCACGGTCTCCTGGTGCCCAACAATACCACCGACCAGGAGCTGCAACACATTCGCAACAGCCTTCCAGACACAGTGCAGATTCGGCGGGTGGAGGAGCGGCTCTCAGCCTTGGGCAATGTCACCACCTGCAATGACTACGTGGCCTTGGTCCACCCAGACTTGGACAGGGTGAGGCAGCCCAACTTGACCCAAGAGTCACCGGGCCATCCTAGTCAGTGGTTAGCCACTGTTCTTTCCTAACAGACAGGAATTAGGGGTCTCTCCTGTGGTTTTTCTATATAGGCCCTTGAGTTTCAGGTACTCATTGGAATAGTGATAACAGAGGCCTTATCAAGTGTCAGAAAGAAGCTGGGGAGGGTATAAATCCTTCAGGATTGGGGAGATTGAACCATCCAGTCCTGCAGCCTGGGCCAGGATAGGTGATTAACTGTTGAACTTTTGACTGTGGGTGAGAGGGGAAAAAAGTGATATTGAGACCAGCCTCCAGCTGTTCAGGGCACGCATGAATATTAGGGGCTTCACAGCTGCCCTTGACTGCTCTAAATTGTACTTCCTCTTTTCTCTGGGTGAGGCTTTCATATGAGGTATATAGGAGAATTGAGGGGCTCAGGGAGCCAAGGCCCGGGTGCTTCTGGGCATGGAGAACCTTGGTTCTGGGGCTGTAAGTTCTGAGCCCTGAACACAGTATCTTTGATTGATAGGAGACAGAAGAAATTCTGGCAGATGTGCTCAAGGTGGAAGTCTTCAGACAGACAGTGGCTGACCAGGTGCTAGTAGGAAGCTACTGTGTCTTCAGCAATCAGGGAGGGCTGGTGCATCCCAAGACTTCAATTGAAGACCAGGATGAGCTGTCCTCTCTTCTTCAGGTCCCCCTTGTGGTAAGCATTCCTGTCCTCTGAACCCCATCTCCTGAGGCAGATCCTTTCGCCCAGTGTTTGGGAGTCTGGGTCATTACCTGCTGCAGTTTGGGACTGGGGCTGCAGGTCAGGGAGGAGCAGCGTTTGGGGAGAGTCCTCACTGAGGGGGGAGAGAATTTGGTGCCGTGACTCACATTGAGCCCATCCTTTGGCAGGCGGGGACTGTGAACCGAGGCAGTGAGGTGATTGCCGCTGGGATGGTGGTGAATGACTGGTGTGCCTTCTGTGGCCTGGACACAACTAGCACAGAGCTGTCAGTGGTGGAGAGTGTCTTCAAGCTGAATGAAGCCCAGCCTAGCACCATTGCCACCAGCATGCGGGATTCCCTCATTGACAGGTATCTGGGTCTTCTCCTTTCTTCTGCTCAGGGTTGGGGGTTAACTTGCATTTTGAGAGTATGGGGAAAAGATGTCGTCTAGAATGGGAGCCTACCAGTTTGTTCTGGTAGCTTCTCGAGTGTGAGAGCATATCTGCACACTGCTGAGCAGGTAAGAGCCAGCATATTCAAAAAATATTTCTTGAGCATCTGCTAATCCTCATCTTTGTGGCTTTTCAGGGCTAGGATACTAGAGCAGTAGCTGCTTGAGCAGCTTTTCAGAGCTGGTCTGGGGATGAGGGCTGAGACAGGCACCTTGAGAGTGAGGTGGGCTCTGTGAAACAGCTACTGACTGTGCGCTTTCCTTTCTCTTCAGCCTCACCTGAGTCACCTTCCAAGTTGTTCCATGGGCTCCTGGCTCTGGATTGTGGCACCTTCTCCACACTCCGCCCAATCTGTACCGGATGCTGGCAGGGAGGTGGCAGAGAGCTCACTGGGACTGAGTGGCTGGGCACCCAACCCTTTTCCACCTGTACTCATCACCTGAATCTATCATTACTGCAAAAACCTGCTCTGTTGCGCTGGCTGGCAGGCCCTGTGGCTGCTGGCTGAGGGTTCTGCTGTCCTGTGCCACCCCATTAAAGTGCAGTTCCCTCCGGGCCATTCTGAATGTGATGTTTGGGGCCCTCAGCCTGTGGACAATCCCTGCACTCTCCAGTTGTTCCAGCATTCTGGGAAGATAGGGTGGGATCAACACAACACATACCCAACCCAGTTCACCACCTCCACACATGCCATTCCCTTCTCCTCCACCATCAAGATGGGAGGCTTCATCCTGGGGCAAGAAACACTCTCCACTACAGTTCTCCTTTTTTCTTTTTGAGGCAGTGTCTCCCTCTGTAACCCAGGCTGGAGTGTTGTGATGCAGGGATGGCTCACTGTGGCCTTGACCTCCTGGGCTCAAGCGATCCTCTCGCCTCGTTTTTATTTTATTTTTTTGTAGAAACGACGTCTCACTGTGTTGTCCAGGCTGGTCTTATACTCCTGAACTCAAGTGACCCACCGCCTCGGCCTCCCTAAGTGTCGGGATTACAGGCGTGAGCCACGGCGCCCGGTCTAGTTCTCACAGTTTTCACCCGACTTCTGCCCCGGACTTCTCTGGCCTTGAAAGGCAGAGAGTCTGTTCTGATTTTCCCCTGAGCTGGATGAGGCCCCCGTGAGAGCTCTGGGGCATCTGGCTTCGCGGCATTCTTTGACTAAGGTGGATGGAGGTTGCAGGTCCTCGCCTGGGTGGGCGTGGGGCGCGGGAGCGGGTTCCCAGCGTCCTCCCGGCCTGGGTACCTTGGAGGCTGCTGGGGCGCAGTCCGTCCCCTTGCGCGGGGCGGGGCCTTGAGGCGTTGGGGCGGGATTGGCGGGGGGACGTTCGCGGAGCCCCGCCCCGGAGCTCCGGGTCGAGTCCCTCCTTTCCGCTCCAACGCACGGAGGGTGAGGTCGGTGCGCGGTGGCGTCACGGCGCCAGCTCCTCCCGACGCCGAGGTGGTTTCCGGGAGACCCGCGGGTCTGGCTGCGAGAGGTGAGGGCAGGGCCGGGGCGGGGACCTAGCGGGGTGTCCCGGCGACCCAGACCTAAAGGGCTTCTCTTCTTGCAGACCATGGGGGCTCAGCTAAGCGGCGGCCGCGGCGCCCCGGAGCCTGCGCAGCCCCAGCCCCAGCCCCAGCCCCAGCCTGCGGCGCCGGAGGGCCAGGAACAGCCCCGGCCTCCGCCCCAGCCCCAGCCCCAGCCCCAGCCCGAGCCCAGCCCGTGGGGGCCGTTGGACGATGTGCGCTTCCTCATCGCCTGCACTTCCTGGTACTGACGGCGTCCTCCGGAGGATGTCGCCCGTCTGTCCGCCGTCCCCTGTGGTTCTTGCCTGCCTTGTCTCCTCTCCCCACGTCCCTGCATCTCTCACACCCCCTCCCACCCGAGGCTTCCCAGAGATAGCAGAGAATTCGAAGAGGTCGCCAAGGACTGGAAAGAAGTCCCGGCAGGGCCGCCTTCGCAACCTACACCCCAGCCTGCTTCCCAGCCTGCACCCAGACCCAGCTCAGACCTTCGTGGCCACCCCATCCCTTTCTCCGGCTGGCTGGGTTGGGGGCATCCCTCTCTGTCGCTGGCTTCCAGAGGCAGGGCAGGCCTCCTGGTAAGCTTGCAAAGCTGCTGACCACCTGACTTCGTCTGCCTTTTATTAATATCTTTATTGTTGATAACCATGATCTTGACTATGTATCCCAGGTCATGGCACCAGGGGCCTTGACTTTGGAGAAGCCCTTGCCACAGTGACCCTCCCCATGCTCCTGAGGGGGGCTGCTCCCCATCCTGGATCCTAAGGAGGCATCATCAGGCTGTGTTCCTCGAACCCCAATAACCCTGGGCCCCCAGGGCCCGCCTGTTGTAGAGGGAGGATATCTGACTGCCGGTCTGGCAGACGAGATGCAGACGAGATGCGTGGGCAGCTCCCAGACACCCCAAAGGATCCGGTTCTCCTCCCAGAGTGTCTTAAGTTTACTCTTGGAACCTGATCTTTGTTCCCTCATCCCAGGGAAATGACACACTGTGTATTTCTGTTTTATTTAGAAATGATTTAAAAAACATTATACAAAGGCTGATCAGTTTAAAATGTGACTGACACTGAAATGCTGTGATGTCCCCCAGGCTGAGGGGAAGCTAGGCTCTGGGGCCCCCAGTGCTTTGCCCCTCTGTCTGCCCTGTCCTGGGGTGATGGACAAACAGATGACCACAGGCAGGAGAATCTGAGATTGGAAGCCTCTAGGCTGAGCCCTCTGGGCCTGGCCCCACATCCCTCACCTCTGCAGCCTGGGCTGCCTGCCTCCATCTCCTGTTCATTCTCAGCTGGCCTGCCAGGAGCCAACGGGGAGCCTGGCGGGAGGCGGGGGTGCCTAGAGCTTTCAAGAAGTGAGAGCACCAACCTGAGGAGTGGACAGGGACCAGGAAGTGGGGGAAGGGAGGCCAGGAAGAGGTGGATACAGGAGATACTTCTCATCTCATCTCAGACCCTAGAGGGGTCCAGAGATGGGGACACAAGACCCAGCCAGCCCACTGGATGGCCCGGGCAAGTAACAACCTCTCTGTGCTTCATCTGAGGGCATGGTGAGAGTTACGTCGGCCTCCCAGGGCCTAACACGAGTTTCATGTGAGTGGACAGGTGTGAGCTAATAAAGTGCTTTGCAAAGTATAAAACACTGTACAAACCTATGAATCACTAATATCTCCGCAGTTGTTCCCTGCCTGTCCCAGGGAGCCTGCCCTTGGCCAAAATGAGAAAAAACAAGGATGATGACAGGGGACACAGCAGACCCACATGGGCACCTCTGGGACAAGAGATTTTGCTTGAGACAGCTCCCAGGGCAGCAGGAGTCCCTGTCTGTGCTACAGGGTAAGCCGACCCCAATCCCAGAGACCACAGGGTCGGGGGCAAGGCCCATGCAGGCTCAGTGAGCAGGGGTGGCATCCGAGACCCGGCCAGCACGCTGGAGACTGCCTGACACCTCTTTTTGGCTTTGGCAGAGAGCCAGTGGGCGTTGCTGAACCCATTGGCCTTGTCTAGGGCTCCTCAGTGACAAGCAGGGCTGCCTCCACTGTACTGGAGCAAGGCAGGCCAAGCCCTAGGAACTCCTGCCAGACAGTGAAGGGCGGGCCAGTGAAGGTCAAAAAGGGACCCCCCTCGGCTTGGGGCTGCTACCGGGAGGCGTGCCCTTCCAAGAGCAGTGTGGGAAGATGGACCCAGTGAGCGAGGTCAGCAAGGGCCAAGCTCTGGGAAAACACTGCTTCCAGCTGAGAGATCGAGTTGGCCTCGGGGTAGCTGGGAGTGGGGGCACTGAGCACTTCAGACGCCCTGGTCCCCTTCCGAAGGACTCCCAGGCTCTGCCAGTGTTGGCCCTGCAGCCATCTCTGCCTCACCTAACTGGTCAGGCTGAGCCCCAGGCCACAAGTGACAGACTAGAGCAAAGCTGGGGACAGGGACAATAGAGGGGAGTGGAGGATGGTCACAAACTCGGATCTTCCTCCAGAAATGGGGTCAGCTTCTGCCCCAGCTCTGTAGCCATAGGAGCAGAGCTCAGCTACTGGGGTGTCTGGGCGCTAGAGTGGCCTTAGCAGCACCTTGGTCCTTATCACCTGGGGGAGGGCCGCTATGCTGCCCTCATCACCAAGACAGTCACCTCTAGTTCACCTAAAGCCTCAAGCAGCCTTTGCAAAATGGGACTTTAAACAGTAGTGACAGGACATTTAAATATTCACGATGTGACAGCTGGGTCCTTGTCAGACCCAGCTGGGCCACAGCCCTGCCTGCAGCATGTGACCCTAAATCCTGGGTCTCCGAAGAGACCCTGACAAGTGGAGCAGGTTTCCTGAGGGTTCTGCCATCTGCCAGCAGGGAAACCCAGGCTTGTTGCCCACTGTGTCAGAAGCAGGGGTCCTGTAGCCTTGGAGGACAGTGGGGTGGGGGTAGGGGGACATCTGACCAGCAGGTATTGGCAAAAGGGGACCAGGACTGGTGGCATCTCCCGGATGGGGGATGAGAGCTAGTGCTGGCTTCCCACAGAGGGTGCTGGGTTCCAGCCAGGGGTGGAGCTGTGGTACCTCATGGACACCACAGGATGCCGTGACCACAGGGGCTCCTCCTGGCATGGTCCCTGCCTCCGGATGGAGCCTGGCCTATTCCTTTAGGTAGGGAGTAGTTTGCCCAGGACAGAAGGCTGGCAGCTGGGTGCCAGACACCCACCCTGGGGCACAGCCCCCATAATTCCCTGCCCCACGCTCAGCCTAGGCCAATGCACCCACCACTTCAGCTGTACGACCCCAGCCTAGGGCCCTGCTGGCCCTGGTGAGCAGTGGCCAGAGCTGCCCCTCAGACCCTGGTGAGGAAGGGCCTGGCTGGCCAGACCGAGTGGACAGAGAGGGCTCTGGGCTGCTCACACCCATTCCTGGACTGGCCGCTTATAGTAGGTGACAGGCTGAGGGCCTGTCTTGTTCTTGAACTGGAAGATGGTGTAGACCAGCACCAGGATGCAGAGGGACAGGATGCAGGGGATGACCACGGCCACGGCGTTCACAGAGCCTGGCACGTCGTTGATGGTCACCATGATGTCCACGTCGTCCTGGGGCAGCCGCCGCTCCTTCCGCCGCTCCACCTCCTTCTGGTTGCAGCCCATCCAGTCACGCAGGATGTTGCGCGGGTAGCCTGGCTCCACGCTCAGTTTCTGGTTGTCAAACTTCCAGTAGTCCCGGCCCTTGTAGAAGTAGGTGTAATCTGCAGAAATACAGCCCAGCATCACCACTCCCAGACACTTCCGGCACCTGCTCTGGGGCAGTGTGAGAAGGAGGGCACAGGCGCTGTGGCAAGGGAGGCAAGGTGGGCACACCTGGAGGTTTGGGGTGCAGTGCTTGGCTGAGTCACGGAGTAAGAAGCTGCAGAGGGGGGCACCCGGGACCTGGAGTGGTCTGCCTGTCATCCTACGGGTGCTAGGAAACCAGAGGGGCTTCAGGGAGAACTGGGACATGGTTCACTTTGTGCTGCCCAGACAGGACCCCTTGCACACAAGCCTGGGTCACAGCTCTGTCACACTGTGCCCACAGGTCCCCCTTGCCCCGCTTATGTGGGTTCCATTAAGCCTCAGCTTGGCTCCTGCTTGAGCCAAGGGAGGCAGGGAGCAAGATTTCACCTTGTGTTGACAGCAAGACCTCCCTGCAATTATGGATTTTTTTGGCTTGGCACATATCACTTCACAACACAGATGCAGGACCTTTGGGAGCCTTCTGGGGGAGAGGCTGGGCAGCCCTGCCAATCACCCCCTGGGCAACCACCCCAGGGCTCCAGCAACAGCCTGAGCGGCCCAGCCAGTGGGCAAAGCAGCTTGCTTAGGCCGTCCTCATTGGCTGGCTTCCTACCGTGGCTAGGGCTTTCATTGGTCTAGGTCCTTGATGTCACCTGTCTCTGAGGCTCCCCAAAAAGGGAGATCTTGTGCGTAAAGCATTAGGTATACAAGACAGCCAACAAATAGCAGCTGTGGCCATTGGCTTTCTTAGCAGTGAAGCCTCCTCAGAGACCCCTTCCCAGCCGTCTCTAACACAGCCCGCTCTAGCTCGTTGCTCTCTCCCAGCATTTATTTCCTTTTTTTTTTTAAGACAAGGTCTCACTCCATCGCCTAGGCTGGAGTATAGTGGCGCAGTCATAACTCACTGCCGCCTCAAACTCCTGGTCTTAAGTAATCCTCTGGCCTCAGCCTCCCAAGTAGCTGGGACTACAGGCACATGTCACCATGCCCAGCTAATTTTTGTGTGGTTTTTTTTTTTTTGTAGAGATGGAATCTCACTATGTTACTCAGGCTGGTCTTGAACTCCTGGCCTCAAGTGATCCTTCCACCTCAGCCTCCCAAAGTGCTGGGAGTCTTTCCCTTATAGCGTCTGTTGCCATCTTGCTTTATGCCCCTAGACTTGGACCTCTGCAAGTCCTGTTCACGGCTATGTCCCCAGTTCCCACCACACAAGCTGTCTATTATTATGGAGTGAGTGAATGAATCCTGTCAATCCACATAAACTGAAACCCATGAAGATGATGATGATGACGATAGCAGCTAAAATATACAGCATGGATTGTGTGCTAGGCATTATTTCTAAGTATGCTACATAATTTGTCTTCTTTAATCCTCACAAAACCATTATATAAAGGTAGGTACCGCTATTATCATTTTATAAATGAGAAAACAGAAAACTTACTAGAGATTTGCTCAAATTCATAGTGAGTGGTACTATGGTGGTTATGAACCCAGCCAGTCCAGCTCTAGAGTCTGTGTTTTTGACCATATCAGTGGAGATCTACTTAACAAACACTCTTGGAGGCCCACTCTGCATCTGGCCAGGCTGGCCAGTCCTCCTGAGAAGCTCCTAGGCTGGTGGGGAGACAGGCTGAGTGTCTGATGGCAGTCGTGGGGGCTGGTGGCCAGCATGGCTTCTAGGAGGAGTTCAGGAAACATAAAAAGTTTCTCTCTTGATGCAGTGGCTCACACTTGTAATCCCAGGGCTTTGGGAGGCTGAGGTGAGAGGATTGCTTGAGGCCAGGAGTTTGAGACCAGCCTGGCCAACATAGTGAAACCCTGTCTCTACACAAAAAAAGTAAATTAGCCAGGCACAGTGGCATGTGCCTATAATCCAAACTACTCGGGAGGCTGATGAGGCAGGAGGATCATTTGAGACCAGGAGGTTGAGGCTGCAGTGAGCTATGATCATGCCACTGCATTCCAGCCTAGGCGACAGAGTGAGACCTTATCTCTTAGAATTAAAAAAAAAATTTTTTTTAAGGTTTTCTTTCCATCTTGCCCTCGAGCCCTGTGAAAAAGTGACTTTGAAACATGCATGCCCATCATTGCTTTTCAGATTTGGTAACTCGAGGCGTCCCTGGAGTACACCTGAGGATAAGTGTTTGAGAAATGCTGTCTGAAGGAATGAAGTCAGTCTATGACAACGTCTGTCTGCTGTGAATCATTCCTGCAGATGAAAAAGTGTGACTTGGCAGCTGGTAAGTGAATTAATGGACCATGTGAACATGGGTAGATATGAGGCAGTTGTCTGCCACCAGGTGTTTTCTCAAACCTGGATGCCCATGGGCACTGAGTATGCCCGTGGGCACTGGTTAGGACCACATAAAACCGGCTCCCCATGCCCACCCTGGCCCGGCCCTTACGTACATCCTTCCTTGCTGATGAAGGCCCCTTGGGGAGCCTGTGGGATGCCCTTCCACACGGTGATGGGCTTAGGGTAGCCAGGGTCCGTGGCCCGCCGCTCCTCGCTGTAGCGCCAGTACCGCTCGCCTTTGAAAAAGTAGGTCTTGCCCACAGGTTCCCAGCGCAGAGCTGTGTCAATGCCTTCACGGGGCAGACAGCTGCCCAGCTCCCCCAGGCTGTGGGGGTACCCAGGCTCCACCGTCACCTCCTTAAACACCCAATACTTGTCACCTGTAGCCAAGAGGAGCCCAGGATCAGCTTTCCCTGTCACTCAGTGCCGCTTGCCCATCTTCAGGGTGTCAGGTGAAAACAGCCTGATGCCCTCAGCCCCTTGGCCCAGCTAGAGTTGGGAAGGGCAGAAAGCCTGAGGCCAGTCACAGATCCTGGACAACTTGCCCCCTGCTGCCTGGGCTCCGAGTCCCACCCTCTTTTGTTCATGTGACTTGCTCCTCTCTCTTCTCTGGTGATCTCAGCCACTTACATGACTTTGCATATGCACTACCACTCCCCAAACCTGCTACCAGTGACACCTGACTCTGAGGCTCTCCCACTGGACCTGAGCAGCAGACCCAGAAACCCTGACCTCCCTTGGCCTATGGGCAGCTCCACATTGGTGGCTTCCCAGGGCTCCTCATCTGTACCACAGAGGGGCTCCCTTCTCATCACCTTCTGTCTCCCAGGTCCCCAACAGGGAGTCCTAGCCTCACTGTTGACCCTTTCTTACCTTCTCCTCTCAGTATTCAGCCATTTTTTTTTTTTTTTTGAGATGGAGTCTCACTCTGTCGCCCAGGCTGGAGTGCAGTGGCATGATCTCGGCTCACTGCAACCTCCGCCTCTTGGGTTCAGGCAATTCTCTGCCTCAGCCTCCTGAATAGCTGGGATTGCAGGCGCCCGCCACCATGCCTGGCTAATTTTTTGTATTTTTAGTAGAGACAGGGTTCACCATCTTGGCGAGGTTGGTGTTGAACTCCTGACCTCGTGATCCCCCCGCCTCGGCCTCCCAAAGTGCTAGGATTACAGGCGTGAGCCACCGTGCCCGGCCACTTCTTTTTTTTGAGATGGAGTTTGGCTCTTGTTACCCAGGCTGGAGTGCAATGGTGCGATCTCAGCTCACCACAACCTCCGCCTCCCGGGTTCAAGCGATTCTCCTGCCTCAGCCTCCTGAGTAGCTGGGATTACAGGCATGTGCAGCCACGCCTGGCTAGTTTTTGTAATTTTAGTAGAGACGGGGTTTCACCATGTTGGTCAGGCTGGGCTCGAACTCCTGACCACAGGTGACCTGCCAGCTTTGGCCTCCCAAAGTGCTGGGATTACAGGCATAAGCCACTGCGCCTGGCCGAGTATTCAGCTACTTCTGAGGCCCTCTGACTCTCCTGGCAGCTGTCCCCTGCCCTCCAGCCGCACGGCTCCTCCCTGGCTTGGGCCTCATGAGTGGCACTCTCCAGAACCATCTCAGAAATGGCTGCCTTGCTCCTGCCATGTCTGCCACCTCCTGCTCTCTGGCTCTCTGCTGCTCGGAAACATTCCATGAATTTCCAGCCTTGGCCTAATGGATCAAGACCACATTCTGGCCTGGCAGCCAGGGCTCTTCAGGCTTTGCCCCCAGATGACCTTTCTGGGCCATTTCTCACAGCTTTCCAAGGTGGGGCCTCCATGGCCATCAGGTGGGTCTTCTAAGCCCTGTGAACATCCGTACACATCCCAGCCCTGCTCCTTTATTCAGCCGTTGTCCCTCTGGAATGCTTTCCTTGCTTCTCACTATCTGTATCTCACCCATCTAAGGTCTGGCCCGAGTCAAGATAACTGTCAGGAAACAACCTAGCACAGTGCTGGGCACAGGTTGGGCACCTTAGCTCCCTCCTACACCCTCCCCCGACCTCCCCAGCTTGAGTGACCTCTTCCCTCTGGGTTCTTACAGAACTGACCCAATGGCCTCCCATGAAGTACTGGGTGGTCTTCAATTGCTTGTCCCACACTCTACTTCATGTGGATGAAGCTGGTCACCCCACCAACCTCGGCACATACAGATTCTCAGTCTCACTTTCTGACTTGATTTGTCAGAGGTCAGTGTCTCCGTTAGACTAGAGGGGCCCTCTGAGGACATCTGCCTCCCACCCCGCCTCTTCCAGTTTAGATGGGAAAAAGGAGGTCCCAAGACCTTGGGCAGGGAAATGTCCCGCAGCACAGGCTACATTACCTTTGAAGAAGACAAATCTCCCATCGGCCCTTTCATAGGCTGCGTCGATGCGGGCAGGCAGGCCCTTCCAGAACTGCTCGATCTGCATGGGGTAGCCCTCCTGCACTCGGTTATTGCGCAGGCGCCAGAACCAGCGATCCTGGGAGGAAGCAGGAGAAGGGGAGAGAGGTGTGTCAGGCCCTGCCTCCAAACCCAGTGATTTCAGCTGTGTGGCTTAGGTCCTAACAGCCCAACCCTCCACCGAGACTGTCCATTAGCTGCTTCTGACTTTTCAAGCCCTGGGAGGAAGACAGGTTGCTCCTGTAACTCTCTTCATTTCAGCCTCCTGCTGACTCTTGCTGCTGGGTGGACCATGAGACAGACAGCAGACAGGCCTGGTGTGGAAAAGGAGGTGTGAGGGAGCCGGAAAGGATGATGTTGGGGCCTGGAGTGGCCACATGGGGGCAGTGGAGCGTCACTGACATCAGCCAGACTGGTCCTCAGGACAGTGGGAGGCTGGGGTGGTCACTGAGCCTGGACCGAGTGCCCTCCATGAGGCTGGCTCCATCCAATAGGGCCAGGATCTTGGAAGCCAAGTCATGGGAATTCCCTCGAGACCTGGGCATGAATTCACATTCCTCCATTTATAGCTGCATGACTTAGGGCCTCACCTGCAAGTGCAGGTAATAATGGAGAATCAGATGAGAGATTCTAGGCAAAGTGCCCAGAACAGTACGGAGCACACAGTCCATGTTGAGTCAATGGCAGCTAAATAGTCCAAGTCCAGTAAAAACGCTTCTTGTATCTGGTGCCTCAGTCTTGGGCTGGTACACAAGCAGTCTAGGCAAGGCCTGTAGGCTCCAGGCCTCAGTTTTCTTTTTTTTTTTTTTTTTTTTAGATGGAGTCTCGCTCTGTCACCCAGGCTGGAGTGCAGTGGTGCCATCTCGGCTCACTGCAAGCTCCGCCTCCCAGGATCACGTTATTCTCCTGCCTCAGCCTCCTGAGTAGCTGGGACTACAGGCGCCCACCACCACATCCGGCTAATTTTTTGTATTTTTAGTAGAGATGGGGTTTCACCATGTTAGCCAGGATGGTCTCGATCTCCTGACCTTGTGATCCGCCTGCCTCGGCCTCCCAAAGTGCTGGGATTACAGCTGTGAGCCACCACGCCCCGCCCCCAGGCCTCAGTTTTCTTATGTGTAAATGGGGATGATAAAATCCAGACCTGCCTATGAACAGTTCAGTTGGATCAAAGTCGAATGAGTGCAGAAGAAGAAGCATGATTTGTAAAAGATGGTACAAAAGCTAGTATTTTAAAAGGTGTTTTACAAAGCACTTTCACATCCAGGTTTTTGACCTTATTTTGACTTTCATGTCTCTGTTGAGTTGATCTGAGATATACGGAGTCTTAAGAAAGGCCAGGTGACTTGCCTAGAGCCACTCAGTGAGAAGCCAGACTAGGGCTGACCCACGCTGCCCGATTCCTGCGCAGTGCTCAGTGCGTGCTGGGAGAACTCTACGAGGGGAGCGAGGCAGCCTCTTTCACCATCCTGTGTGATGGAACAGGATCGGGACAGTTCCCTGCCCAGATCCTCTTCAGAGAAGGGCTTGTTGTCCCAGTGGCCAGGAGTGTGGCCAGCAGGTAGTTTTCAACTGTCAGCCCCTTTGGGGATGTTCCCTGCTTCAGAGAGCTCTCCTCAGTCACTGAATGCCCTTCCTCATCCAATGATTGAACGAGGTAGGGGTTATAATATTCCAGATATTTTGGACCCAACGTAGGCTGAATGACAGGCCACCGTAGCTCCAGAGCTCCCTGCGGGGGTGGCTGAGGCTGCCATGGGCCTCTGTTGCCACTTAACCTCTCCCTCTTCCCTGTCCTGCTTCCTTCTCCTCCTCACAAATGTTGATTCTGAAAGTACTCCCTAATCGAAATCCTGCATTCCAGACCCCACCTCAGAGTTCGCTCCCCAAGAGCCCAACCTGCAACACGTCAAGCAGACTGCCACCCTGTCAGTCCATGGCTGATGGAGGACAGATGACAAGATATACCCTGGCCAGTAGCAGCCTCTCAAGCCTTGGTAGGGTCTGGAGTCAGACTGAACCACCATTGATCTAGCCCCTACTCCAAGGTGACCATCTTCAGAGCCGGGCACTCACTGGATCTTCACACACTCTTTGTTAGAGGAATGACTCCCCCAGGTTTCGGATGGAGAAACTGAGGTCCCAAGAAGGGAGGTCACAGACCAGAAGCCAGCTTCCAGCACTTTCTCCCAGCATTACCCCAGGGGAGGTGAGGGATCACCCATCTTTCCCCCTCCCTCTTGGAAACAGTTGATTCACCCAGCAGCACCAGGAAGAGACCCCATGCCCTGGCCACTGGGCTAGCTCCCGTCCAGGCCCCATTGTAATCGAATCCCAAATCAGGAGCCTTCCCCAGCTCCATGGTGTGGGGGAGGAGGAGGAAAGGTCAGGGGCCAGCTGGGTGGTGCCAATCCATTGGCCCTACCTTAAACACAAACATCTCGCCCCGGAAGAGGGCCACTGTGTTGAAGTTGCCGTCACAGATGTTGGGTTTGGTGCCTGGTGTGGATGGCCGGTCCCCAAGGGGCGGCCGAGGGGGCCTGGGCTGGCGCTCGTGTTTCCTCTCCGATGGTGAGTGGATCCTGCGGACGGGGAGTGTGGGGAGTGGCCTTGTGGGCTCCAGAGGCTCGGCTGGGGGTCCTGGAGAGAGGAGCTGCATCTTAGAGAGGGGGCAGCCATTTCCCGCCTCCCACTGCCAGTCTCAGCATCACCCAGGCAGCTCTGAGACAAGTCTGTCCCAGTTCAGCTTGCTGTTCCCTCTCCCCAGTTTAGCTCCCCCAGTCTTTGAGAAAATGGATGAAAATAGCCATTAGAATGGGACTCTCATCTTTCCATCCCCGAATCTGGTATCTTCTCTTTTCTCTCTCCTGTTACAGAGCAATCATGTCCTTCCTTAGGGTCAGCGCTCTTCCTTAGGCCATACCCTCTTTGTCCCCTTCACACCCACTGGCCCCACTTCCTCATCCCCTTTATTCATTCTCTTTCCCACCCCAGTGCAGCTTCTACCCGTCACCCACTCCAACTGCTCTGCCAAGATCATCCAATGGTTGCTTGACTCAGACTTTAATAAGCACCTGCATCATCTGGGGATGTTGCTAAAATGCAGATGAGGGCTCAGAGGGCCTGGGGTGGGGCCTGAGAGTTTCCATTCCTTCACACTCTCAGGTGATGCTGATGCTGCTGGTCTGAAGACTACACTTTGAGCAGCAAGATTCATAGAAACACTTTCCTGGAAACACTCTCTTGGTTGTCCTCCTGCCTCATGGGCTGTTCCTTCTCAGCCTCCTTTGCTGGCTGCATGTCCTCATCTGCCCTACTCTAGAGGCTGGCGTGCCCTGGGTCCTCTTCTCTTCTGTCTCTACATTTTCTTTTTTTCTTTTTTTTTTTTTTTTGAGACGGAGTCTCGCTCTGTCGCCCAGGCTGGAGTGCAGTGGCGCAATCTCGGCTCACTGCAAGCTCCGCCTCCCGGGTTCACGCCATTCTCCTGCCTCAGCCTCTCCGAGTAGCTGGGACTACAGGCGCCCGCCACCACGCCCGGCTAATTTTTTGTATTTTTAGTAGAGACGGGGTTTCATCGTGGTCTCGATCTCCTGACCTTGTGATCCGCCCGCCTCGGCCTCCCAAAGTGCTGGGATTACAAGCGTGAGCCACCGCGCCCGGCCTGTCTCTGCATTTTCATCCTTAGGTCAGTGCTTCTCCACTTGGGCTGCATATTAGGATCACCTTTGGGAGCTTTCCAAACTGGATGTTCAGGAAGCAGCAGGCTAGCTATCCAACTTTTTTTTTTTTTTTTTTTTGAGAAGGAGTCTCGCTCTGTCCCCCATGCTGGAGTGCAGTGGCGCAATCTCGGCTCACTGCAACCTCTGCCTCCCAGGTTCAAGTGATTCTCCTGCCTCATCCTCCTGAGTAGCTGGGACTACAGGCACATGCCACCATGCCCAGGTAATTTTTTTTTTTTTTTTTTTTAGCAGAGATGGGGTTTCACCATGTTGACCAGGCTGGTCTCGAACTCCTGACCTCAAGTGATCCACCCACCTTGGCCTCCCAAAGTGCTGGGATTACAGGCGTAAGCCACCACACCCAATCCCCAACTATTAATAAAACCAAATCTCTAGAGCTGAGGGCTGGGTATCTGTTTTTTTTTATTAGAATTCCAAGGTAATTCCAAAGGGCAGCCAAGTTGAGAATCACTACTCTAGGTGGTCTCATCCAGGCTCATGGCTTTACAGACCAGCATCAGAGCTGTCCAGTAGGGTGTTCTGTGATGATGGAAATGGTCCATATCTGCATCGTTCACTACAGTAGCCCCTAGCCACAGCCACATATGGCTACTGAGGTCTTAAGATGAATGACTAGTTCTTAGTGTGACTGATACCCACTAAAGGACTATAACTGAAATTATAATTTTAATATATTTTTTGGGGGGTAGAGACAGGGGTCTCACTTTGTTGCCCAGGCTGGTCTTGAACTCCTGGCCTCAAGCAATCCTCCCACCTCGGCCTCCCAAAGTGCTAGGATTACAGGTTTGAGCCACCACACACGGCCTAATTAATATAAATTTAAAGTTCATTACTATGAAATTTAATACTAGTTTATTTAATACATATTAGTGTGTGACTAGTGGTTACTGTACTGAACACCAAAGATCCCAAATAAATATCCCAGCCTAGATTTTTTTTTTTTGAGACGGAGTCTCACTCTGTCGCCTAGGCTGGAGTGCAGTGGTGCGATCTCAGCTCACTGCAACCTCCACCTCCCGGGTTCAAGTGATTCTCCTGCCTCAACCTCCCAAGTAGCTGGGATTACAGGCGTGCACCACCATGCCAGGCTAATTTTGTGTATTTTTAGTAGAGACGGGGTTTTGCCATGTTGGCCAGGCTAGACTTGAACTCCCGACCTCAGGTAATCGCCCGCCTCGGCCTCCAGCCTAGAATTTTGAGCTGCAGACTGGTGGACCCTATTGCTTCACAATTACAAAAGCTGGAAACCCTGGGGTCATCCTTGACCCTTCCTCCTTCCTCTCACCCCATGTCTGATCTGTCAGCAGATCCTGTTGTTCTACCTTTGGAATAGCTTCTGGGACCCACAGCCCCCACCTGGTCTCTGCTGCTTTACTTGTGGAGGTCCTGCCTATCCTTCAGGGCTCTGGCTGGGTCATCTCCCCCAGAGGGAGCCCTCCTCCTGTGCTCCGTAGCCTGGGGGCTGTGGGCGCCTGTGCTGACTTGACAAGCATTTGCTCAAGTAAACTGGTCTCCCTATCTCACCTGACTTGACCAGAACAAGAACCTCACGTACCAGCGTGAACAGAACTGGGAGAGAGGTGTGTAGGAGGCCTTTCATATCTTACCTAGATAGCAGTAGCTTCTCATCTTTCACCTTTTCTTTCTTTCCTTTTTTTTTTTTTTTTTGAGACGGAGTCTCGCCCTGTTGCCCAGGCTGGAGTGCAGTGGTGCAATCTCAGCTCACTGCAACCTCTGCCTCCTGGGTTCAAGTGATTCTCCTGCCTCAGCCTCCCAAGTAGCTGAGATTTCAGGTGCCCACCACCACACCTGGCTAATTTTTTTGTTTGTTTGTTTTAATATTTTTGGTAGAGACGGGGTTTCACCATGTTGGCCAGACTGGTCTCGAACTCTTGACCTCAAGTGATCTGCCTGCCTCAGCCTCTCAAAGTGCTGGGATTTCAGGCAAGAGCCACCAGGCCTGGCCCTCGTTTTTTCTTTTTAAAGAACAAAGCTCTGGTTATAGTCCCCATCACACTGTATCACCGTTACTCCTGCAGATGTGTGAACCTGCCTGGCTAGAGGTGGAACCTATGGGAGCGCTCAGCCACCATCTGGTGTAGGAGGGAGGGAGCGAAGCATGAAGGGACGGGGAAGAGTGTGGAAGGGGAGGGGTAAAGGAGAGGGAATGGGTGGCCCTCACCTCACTTTTGTCCCTCTCAGTTACAGCTCAGACCCTCCCCTAGGTTTCCCAGGTGTGCCAGGGGAAGCCTTGCCCTCTGGCCAGGCAAAGCCATTGGAAGTCTGTAAAGGTCACACAGTCAGAGAAACAGCAGCAGTGCTGATGATAGCAACGTCCCCCTCCCTCGTCCCCTGCCCCATGACAGGTAGGCAGTCACAGCCCAGCCCCGAGGAAGGAGCAGTCCCCCCTCTCCCTGCCACACACCATAGATCTTCTGGATGCCCTGGAGATCGTCCTGGGGCAGCTTGAAGTTGTGCGTCTCCATGTACTGGTAGAAGGGCGCCATGATGGCGCTGGGGTCGCTGGAGTGCTCCAGTCCCAGCGCGTGGCCCAGCTCATGCACAGCCACCAGGAAGAGGTCGTTCCCTGTGGAGAGGAGTGTGGGGAGGTGCCCAGGGCACCTGCTTAGATATGAGTCGGTCAGCCAACCCATTACCTCAGCAAACACCGAGCACAGGCCCTGTGCCAGGCCCCGTGCTGGACACCAGGGACATACAGAGAAATCAGACACAACCCCTGACTCCCAAGCCTCTCTGCAGAGCAGGGACAAGGAGAGAGAGAGTGACAAGCGAGGCAGAGGGCTCTGGGTGCTTTAGGAATGTCTGGGAGGGTCGAGCAGGGATTCTGAGGAGAGAGGGATCATTTAAACCTGGAGGAAGATGTTCAGGGAAAGCTTCACAAAGGTGAAGCTGAAGCTGAGTCTTGAAGGATCAGAAGTTAGTCAGGAGAACAGATTCAAGGGGCAGGAGAGGGAGGGTGGGGGTGGCATTCCTGGCGGATGGAATGCAATAAACACAGTCCAGGGACAGGCAGTTTCGTTCCACCTGGCTCTGGAACAAAGCAGGAGGGGAGGGCTGGAGAGAGATGAGGTCAGCCAGGCTGGCAAGCAGGGCGCTTAATGCCATACAAAGGAATTTGGATCAGCTTCTTGGCTAGTGGGGGGTTTAAGCAGGAGTGAGGGTGGTGATACAATTAAATCACTCTGGCTGCAGTTGGAGGGAGGATTAGAGGGAACAAGACCTGGGACAGGGGGATCTGTTTGGATGGTAGGGTCCAGGTGAGAGATGAAAAGGCCCTGAGCTGGCCGGGCACGGTGGCTCACGCCTGTAATCCCAGCGCTTTGGGAGGCCGAGCAGGGTGGATCACTTGAGGTCACGAGTTCAAGACCAGCTTGGCCAACATGGTGAAACCCCATCTCTACTAAAAATACCAAAAATCAGCCAGATATGGTGGCCTGCGCCTATAGTACCAGCTACTCTGGAGGCAGAGGCAGGAGAATCGCTTGATCCTGGGAGGTGGAGGTTGCAGTGAGCCAAGATCGCGCCACTGCACTCCAGCTTGGGCAACAGGGTGAGACTCCATCTCAAAAAAAAAAAAAAAAAAAAAAAATGCCCTGAGGTGGAGGGAGGGAGTGGGGACAAAGAGAGCAAGTGCTGGCAAACTGGCAGTCAGCTTCAGGAGACCCCGGGCAGGCGGGGCCTGGGCGTGGGCAGCTCTCTGCAGGACCTTGGTTCTGGAAGCATGGAACTGTTGGCCAAGACTGAGGCAGGGATTCAAGTGTAGGTGAAAACACACTCCAGGTCCTGGAAGTGGGAACAAGATCCGGAGGGTGGAACTGAGGCAGCTCCATGGCATGGTGGTTATGAGCTCGGGCTCCTGAGTGGGACAGATCACCTTCATTCCCCCTGCCAGTTTGTGAATATGGCCAGCAGGGCTACCCGTAAGCCTCAAATGTCCTCACTTGTAAAATGGAGGCATGAGACCTACCTCACCGGGTTGTGTGAGGTTGATAAGATACACGTGAAGTGCGTGGTGTGGCACAGAATGGCAGCTGTTGTAATCCTATAGAAGACAGAAGCTTGGTTACTGGAGGAAGCCCATTGACCAGAAAGGAAGCACGAGGCCAGTGGAGCGCCAGTAACCAGATCCTCTGAAAGCCAACTCCCCTGGGCTTCTGTATTATGCCTAGGACAGGACAAGGAGGCCTGAACTTAGGGGGATGAAGTAACCGCAGCTTTGGGGAGAAAATGCAGGGGGCAGGGAGTTAGGTAGGCTGTTGATCGCCAGTCCTGACTCCTGTCTGCCCAGTGTCAGACCCTTGCTTGCCTTGACCTGTGGCATTTGTAGCCCCTTGAGCCCTGCCTCTTATCTTCTGGCCCTAAGGCATGGCTCGGCCCATTCCTGCCACCTCTAAGTCCAGGGAGGCTGCCAGGAACCTAGGAGGTGGTCTGGAGTCCTACTGCCCACTCTGGCCCCAGCGTCACTGGCCTAGGGTCACTTAGGGGAGGGGATTGTTTGGCCTTCCTGGCTTAGGTCTCTGGAAGAGAGAAGAACCCCATGGGGCAGACCCAGGCCACGGGCAGTACTTGCCTGCCACACTACTGACACGAGCAGTGTCTTCTGTGAAGCCACCTTTGAGCAACGGAAAGGAAGGGGGATGGGCAAGATCAGTGCAAGGTTGGCCAAAAGCCTGGGGCTGGCCTTCTGCTGGCATGAGAGGGCCAGGCCGCCCCCAGCTCCTTCCTCAGGTCCTGGCCCCTCTGGCAGCAGGGAAGGGTGAGCTCATCCCTGAGCTCCATCCCAAACAAAGGCAACTGCTAGAGCCAGCGGAAGGCAGCTCTGCTTCCTGGGGTCCAGTCCTGGCTGTGCTCCTGGGCTGTTCTATGACCTGAGACAAGCTGTTCAGGGCCTCTGTCTCCTGAGCAGGCTCTTCCCCAGGGGCTGTCCACAGGGAGCTCAGCTGGGAACCAGGGAACAGGGCCCTGAGCACCGTGGGAGACTCAAAACCTTTGTCTGCAGCCTTGTCTCTTGCTCTTCTAACCCCTGTGCTGGGTCTGCAGAGAACAGGAGTGACCCCTTAAAGGAAAGAGGCCTGTGGGGTGGGTCCAAGAACCAAAAGGAAGGGAAGAGTGAGGGAGCCAGCATCCTGCTGCACAGAAACCCAAGGGAGCCCTGAGGGGGAGACGGAGGGAGCGGGGCAGGGGCAGGAGGACTCCCTGAGCTTGTGAGGTGAAGGCAGAGGCCTGCTATGAGGACCCCATGCTCCATGGGCAGGAGGCTGCTAGGGTCTTCGCTCTTTAAGAGGGTGAGAGGCAGGGAAGCAGAGTGGTCAGGAATGCAGTCTCTGGGAGCCAGACTGCCTGGTTTTGAATCCCAGCTGTGCCATGTCCTAGCAGTGTGACATTTTAAATTCTTCCTCTGGAAGATAGAAGGAACAATGGCACCTTCGTCATAGGGATGGGGGTGAAGATTCATTGGGCAGGGTGTGTAATGCACTCATACCGGCTCCTGGTGCAGAAGTGTTACCCTTCATTAGCAGGGCCCTGTTGAGCCATGTGTGAGCACCAGCACCCCTGATACGGTGTGTTCCTGTAAGTCCCTGGGCCTCCGAGCAAGTCCCCAGCAGTCTACTCGGCTACTCAAGCGGACCTTGTCTCTATCTCATTTCTTTCTTTTAGGATCTCCATGTTTGGTCGTTCCCATCTCATTAACTCCCCCAGCCCCACGAAAGGTGACAGCATTTCCCTTTGCCTCTGTTCTTTTGCCAGTGCTGCCCCTCCCCCTGAAATAACCTGATTCCTTCGAAGTTCAGCTCCGTGCCTGTCTCGCAGGAAGCCTTCCTTGACTTCCCAGCTGGCAGTGAGTGCTCCTTCTGCTGTGCCCTCCCAGCAGTTTCCCTGAACTGCCTTTATGGCACTGACCGCTTCCTCCCCACATGATTGCCACTAGTGCACATGTTCACTGCCCCAGGACTGTGGGTTCCTTGAGGACAAGCTTTGTGTTGAAGAACCAGGTGACAGCCCCCGGGATGGAATAGTGCCAAAAGCACCGTATTTTACCAAGGGAAATACTCGGACCACCTGCAGCAGAACCACCTGTGGTGACTTAAAAGTGCAGAGTCCTGGGGTCACACCTGGCTCTGCCGCTTTCCAACGGGGTGAATTTCCTATTTTTTTTTTTTACAGTATTTTCTTTCTTTTTTATTTTTGAGACAGGATCTCACTCTGTCGCCCAGGTTGGAGTATAGTGGCGCAATCTCGGCTCACTGCAACCTCCGCCTCCTGGGTTCAAGCCATTCTCCTGCCTCAGCCTCCCGAGTAGCTGGGATTACAGGCATGTGCCACCACACCCGGCTAATTTTTGTATTTTTAGTAGAGACGGGGTTTTGCCTTGTTGGCCAGGCTGGTCTCGAACTCCTGACCTCAGGTGATCTGCCTGCCTCGGCCTCCCAAAGTGCTGGGATTACTCCAGTGCTCCTGTCGCGCCTGGCCCAGGGGAGCTTTTTAAACACACGGAGGAGGTGGGGAAGATATTCTGATTCAGGAGGTTTGGTTTGGGACATAGGCAATCTTTTGTTTTTTAAGTTCTCCAGGTGAATTGTATGATGGTTGGGTCAGGCTGACACAACCTGAAGCAAATGCTCAACCTCAACATCACTAAAAGTGGGACAGTCTGCATCATATGTGTTTGCTGATATGGTGAATAGGAAGTACCAGCACCACCTAGGAAGTATTCTTGCCAAAAAAATTGAACTTGAATCTAGTCAGGCCTGTAAATCTAATGAACAACATTCAGGAATTATGGGGAAGAGAGACGTATTAAAAGTGAACTTGATTCTAGTCACGCCAAATGATTATACTCAGGACACCTGACCCAGTTTCTTCAACAAATATATGGAGGGAAACGTGTGTGTAGGACGGGGGTGTTTTAAATAAAAAGGGCTTTAAGAGACATGTCAGCCATGTGTGTGTGGATCTTGTTTGGATCCTGATTCAAGCAAACAACTGTAAAAGACATTTCCGAGGTACTTTGGGAAAGTGAACTCAAACTGGGTATTAGATTTTAAAAAATTATTGTTAATTTTGTTGGGCTTGATAATGATTGTGTGCTTATCTTAAAAATTAGCCTTTATCTGTTAGAGGTATATACTAAAGTATTTAAAGGTGAAATGTTAGAATGCCTGAGATTTTCTTTAAAATACATCAGCCAAAAAAAGGTAGATAAATAGGAATGCCACAATGTTGATAATTGCTGAGGCAGGTGGTGGGTATCTAGGAGATCATAGAATCATTCTTCCTACTTTTGTGAGTTTGAAATTTTCCATAATGAGAGTTTAGAAAAAAGAAGTAAGCTAGTAAGTTCAAAAAGTTCCCAGGAAACTCCACCCCTTTGCTGAGTCTATGTGGAAATTAAACGAGATGATATATGGATGCTCAATAAATTTTGGTTCCTTTCCTCTCACCCGAAACCTGCCTTCACTGCACTCCAGTTCAGGGGTCGATTGCCGTGGTCCTGAGCTGCATCTGGACATTTCCTGCTTGGTTTTCCAGAGCAGAGCAAAGTCCTGATTCTTATCCAAAGAAAACATTAGCAATCTTGGAATTTCTATCAGAATTGGCAGTCTTTCATGAAGGTTGGGGTGGGACAGATGGGAGAGGTGCTAGGATGGTGCGCATCCACAGGTCCAGGTCCTTCCCACACACACCACCAGCTCTTGGGATTTGGGGGCTGGGTCCAACAAGTTCTGCAAAAGCAAGGAGCAGGTGTGGGAAGTGCATACTCCCAGTGCTGGGCAGAAGGGGAGGGCAGAGGAGTGGGAGTGTCTTCCCATTGCCTCCTCTGGACAACTCTTTAGTCATTCATTTGCCTCTATCAGGAATATAACTAAAACCTTATCAGCTAACAGTGCCTGGCACATAACAGGGCCTCAAAAATGTTAGTTCTCTTCTCCTCACATCTTATCTGTTAGCACAGACAGCCATTCATTGACACCGATCCAAAAATAAGAATGAGATAAAGAATAGGTACTCAGCCAGGAATACATGCAGGACACACGGGAGAGATACCAGGGCAAAGGAAACGGAGTTCAATAGGAAAGAGGACAAAAATCTGAAGAAGGAACAGGACAAAGAACAATTTAACAGGTTCATGACTTTGCCTAGGCTGAGCCTTGGCCAAACCATCTCCTGGTCCAGCCTTTGACAGATAACCCCAGAGCTGCCAATCCCTGATCCATGCGATGATATGAAGTGTTCTCAAGGAGGTGATCCCCAACTATAGACACTAAACATGGCCTCTGGGGAAACCAGCTTTGAGAGTCTGCTCTCAGCCTGGAGCAGCCGCAGGGCAGGAAAAAAGGATGCCCGGTGTTTCCCAAGCTTGTTTGAGCTTAAGAGTCAAGATTTCTGTGGGAAGGGCCTGGGAATCAATCCACGTTTATAACAAGAACCCCCGTTGTTTCTTATGATCAGGCCAGGTAGGAAAACTCTAGATATTAAGATAGCATTTCTCATGGTGATGGAACACCTGCATCTGAAGGCCCCAGGAATGTATTAGACCAATTGCAGATTCCCAGGCCCTACCCCGGACCCAAAGAATCAGAATGACAAGAGGTTAGGGTCCTGGAATCTGCAGTCTTTTTTTGAGATGGAATCTCTGTCGCCCAGGCTGGAGTGCAGTGGCGTGATCTTTGCTCACTGTAACCTCCACCTCCCAGGTTCAAGGGATTCTCCTGCCTCAGCCTCCAGAGTAGCTAGGATTACAGGTGCCCACCACCACACCTGGCTAATTTTGGGGTTTTTCTTAGAGATGGGGTTTCACCATGTTGGCCAGGCTGATCTTGAACTCCCGACCTCAGGTGATCCACCTGCCTCGGCCTCCCAAAGTGCTGGGATTACAGGTGTGATCCACCGTGCCTGGCCTGGAATCTGAATTCTATTTTTTTTTTTTTTTTGAGACAGAGTCTCGCTCTGTCGCCCAGGCTGGAGTGCAGTGGCACAATCTCGGCTCACTGCAAGCTGTGCCTCCCAGGTTCACGCCATTCTCCTGCCTCAGCCTCCCAAGTAGCTGGGACTACAGGCACCCACCACCACGCCTGGCTAATTTTTTGTATTTTTAGTAGAGATGGGGTTTCACCGTGTTAGCCAGGATGGTCTCAATCTCCTGACCTTGTGATCCGCCCGCCTCAGCCTCCCAAAGTGCTGGGATTACAGGCGTGAGCCATCACACCTGGCCAATATATTAATAGATATAATAGTTTCCACACATAATGGGTGGCAAGCACTTGGCACGGGCCTTAGAACACCAGCATACCCACTAATTGTCATCTATTATAATCCAAAAGCCACACTCCTCTGTCCCTCTTTCCTCCAAACTCCTACTGTATTTTCTTGGTGCCTCTGCTACAGCCTTGGGTAGAGTCTGTCTATGACAGGGTTACTTATGTGCACACCTAACTCCCCTGCTAGACTGACTCTGGACGGCCAGAGGACAGAGATCATGCCAGTTTTTTCAAACATTCAGCTCCCCCTGGTCTTTGCAAGACTTTGTATCATGTTCATTAGAGTTGGAAGGGCCCTTAGCGACCACCTAATCCAGCTCCTCACTTTGCAGATGAGGAGACTGAGGGTATCACATAGTCAGTAGTTGAACCAGGGCTTGACACCTACATTGTCACCTTTCAGCTATGCCAGTTGAGCCCCAACTCTTCATCTTAAAAATGGGTGTAAATAATGTACACTTGCCTACATACTAAGCATGTGTCTTGTGAGTAAATATTGATGATGAATTTTTTGGCAACCTGCAGGGTCCCATTACTATTGCTGCACGGTATTGACTCTGCCTCCATAAATATTCATTGAACCATAGTAGTGCAGGGTAAATTATCCAAGGATGCCAGAATAATTTCAGGGGCTGCTACTCACCTGTGAGGGTGACAAAGGAGAGAGCCAGTCGTGTCATTCATAAGATGGCTTTTGGAGCCCTCATCATTCAGGCCAGAGCCTACTACTTTCAGACCCCTCTTTCAGCTTTAATGCCTTTTAACTTTTTTTTTTTTTTTGAGATGGAGTTTCGCTCTTGTCGCCTGGGCTGGAGTACAATGGTGCAGTCTCGGCTCACTGCAACCTCTGCCTTCTGGGTTCAAGCGATTCTCATGCCTCAGCCTCCTGAGTAGCTGGGATTACAGGCACCCGCCACCACGCCCAGATAATTTTTGTATTTTTAGTAGAGACAGGGTTTCGCCATGTTTGCCAGGCTGGTCTCGAACTCCTGACCTCAGGTGATCCACCCGCCTTGGCCTCCCAAAGTGCTGGGATTACAGGCATGAGCCATTGTGCCTGGCCCCTTTTAAAGTTTTTCTTCAGCCTCTGGTCCATTACTTTATCTTCTTTTTTTTTTTTTTTTTTTTGAGACGGAGTCTTGCTCTGTCGCCCAGGCTGGAGTGCAGTGGCGCGATCTCGGCTCACTGCAAGCTCCGCCTCCCGGGTTCACGCCATTCTCCTGCCTCAGCCTCTCCGAGTAGCTGGGACTACAGGCGCCCGCCACCACGCCCGGCTAATTTTTTGTATTTTTAATAGAGACGGGGTTTCACCGTGGTCTCGATCTCCTGACCTCGTGATCCGCCCGCCTCGGCCTCCCAAAGTGCTGGGATTACAAGCGTGAGCCACCGCGCCCGGCCACTTTATCTTCTTACTCATGGCCTAAACTTACTTTCCTCCTGCCAACTGGACTATCTTCTAAGTGATCTGACTCATCTCCATGGCCCTGGCCCTGGTGGATCGAACGTTGAATATTATCAGAAATCACAGTTCCCACCCTTTTACGGTCTTAGTTCTTGGACAAGAGGCTCTAGAAAGCAGGAAACTCATCTAAGATGTCCTCCAAGTTCTTCCCCAACAACTGAGCAGCCCAAGACTGACCCCTGTCCCCTCATGGCCTTACCGTCATGGTTGGCATTTCCTAGCGTCCATGGCTCATCGGAGTCAAAGTGGGTGTCTCCTCCAATCCCTGGGCCAGGGAAGTAGGCATGGGCCAGGAATCCCCCTTCTCCATCAAATGGGGAGCTGTCGCCATGGAAACCAGAAGCAAAAAAGATCATGATGTCTGCCTCCTTCCGGTCACTTTTGATCTCATGGTATGGCACCTCTTCAAAGGTCAGTGGGGTCACCTTCTGCCACACATCGAAAGCCTGGCGAATAGCTTTCCGCGTGTCTAGCTCACCCACTTTTGGGGTATAGTTGTGAATGCTGGTGAGAGAGGGGAGGATCATTAGGTAAGATCAGAGAGTCAGAGACGAGCAGAGCTAAAATAGATACCTGAGACAATGTGGCTCAGTGATCCGATTTTGAACCCTAGAATTCTGCTTAGCTGCCTCAGGAGTTGAAGAAGAGGCTGAGTAACAGAGCTCTGGATCCCCACCCTGCCTCAGTCAGATGGCTTTGCTTTACTCAGTGTTTTCCATTTGATCTCCAGCAAAGCTGTGTTGAATAAAGGATTCCACTGTAGTTTGTTGAAAAAAGTAAATTGGTGCTAGGCACAGTGGTTCACGCCTGTAATCCCAGCACTTTGGGAGGCCGAGGCTGGCGGATCACTTGAGGTCAGGAGTTCGAGACCAGCTTGACCAACATGGCGAAACCCTGTCTCTACTAAAAGTACAAAAATTAGCCAGGCATGGTGGTGTGAGCCTGTAATCCCAGCTACTCGGGAGGCTGAAGCAGGATAATTGCTTGAACCCGGAGGCAGAGGTTGCAGTGAGCCAAGATTGCACCACTGCACTCCAGCCTGGGTAACAGAGTGAGACTCTGTCTCAAAAAATAAAAAATAAAAATTAAAAATAAATAAATAAATAAGAGGAAATTGGTAGATAGCATTTTCTGAATTTTAAGTTTTTTTCCCTAATACAAAATATGTTCATTTATAAAAGTTATAAAAATATTCAAATAATAGAAAGGAGTTTAAGTGAAAAGTCTCTTTAAAAAATCTTTGGTACCAATCTTTGGCTTGTCTACCTAGAAGCTGGCGGGTATCTGATTTAATCCATTATAGGTTTAGCTGTTTAGCGTCGCTGTGTTCATATTGCATGGTTCTTCACAAAACAACATCACTGCGTGTGGGTTCCCTGCCCTGTGACCCTCTGGGGCATGGATTATTCTACCTACTCCACACGTAAGGAAACTGAGGCCCAGAGAAGTCGAGTGATAGAAATTACTCAGAGTTGGGTTAGAACCCAGTGCTTCTTTCTCTTGGTCCACTCTACCCCTTCAAGAGACCCAAGAGTCTATTCAGCTTCTAACCTAGATTCTTACGTTTCCTTCTCTTGTCAGATTTCTGGAAAAAAAAAAAAATCCCTTTCTGAAGGGACAGCTTATCAGCAGAAGAGCCCTTAGTTCAACCCTAACTTTCCTTCTCTTGTCAGATTTCTGAAAAAAAAAAAAAAAAAAAAAAAAAAGAAAAAGGCCCATTCTGTAGGGAGGGCTTGTCAGCAAGAGAGCCCTTAGTTCAACTCTAAGGATCTCTGTCTTAGATCATGCCTCTGCACCCAAGGGATCCACCTGAGATGACAGCAGAGCCTTGAGACGTGCCAGCCGGCACCTACCTGAGCCTCCCCATGCCTGGCCCTTGCCCCAGCCCCATCTGAGCCTGTCCAGTGCCTGGCCCTTGCCCCAGCCCCACTCTGGTGCTTCAGTCTGCTGTGATGGGCTCCATCATGTCTGTTCTTGGGCCACTGATCTGACTTGGAGATGGATCCTGCTCTGCCCTTGGTTCCTCCAGACAGTCAAAGATGACACTATTATGATTCAGGTCCCAGTTCTTTATACTCCTTAATAAACAACTGGAACTCTGCGTTGGGAATCTCAGGTGAAGTCCATCAGGCAGATTTTGGGGTGGGAGGATCCAGATCAGAGGGAATGGGGTTTGGCAGGCAGTGATAAGGAGACTGAATTAAGCCACGGTTTTGTTTATTTTGTTTTGTGGTTTTTATTTCGTTTGTTTTGTTTTGGAGACAGAGTCTCACTCTGTCACCCAGGCTGGAGTGCAGTGGCATGATATAGCTCACTGCAAGCCATGGTTCTTTATCACAGCTGAAAGTTACCAAACCATTCATACCCCACTTTCTGTAACCTAAAAACTACAGGCATCTAAACAGAAGACAACTAAGAGCCCCCAGAGGACCATATAAACCTGAGGTTGGAGTCACAGCATCCTGTGGAAGCCACAAGGAGGACAAAGTTATGGGCTCTCAGCACCTGGTGCCGATGCCCACATGCCTGGCCCTTGGCTTATGTGTTGTGAGCCTGATCCCCAGGCCCCCCATATTGTGAGCTTTTGAAACTCAGGCCAGGGAAAACAGAGGGAGGGTGGAGCCAAAGCCAGGGAGGAAGAGGGGGAGTCGAAGCACCTGTAGGTGATGTGTTTTTGCCTCCACTTCTGTCCAGTCAGGGCATAGCGCTTGTTTCTCCGCCTACGGCTTAAGTGGGGGTGATCAGGGACACCGCATCGGGGTTTCTTCATCCACCTGGGCAGAGAGAGGACACACACATACGCATATGCACTGTGGTCACTGAACACTCTAGGAAGGGACTGCATATTCCCCAGCTCCAGTCTGGAAAACAATGTGCATCCTCAACCTACACTCTGGGGCCCTGGTTTGGATGGACCCCAACAAGAACATGATTGATTGATTCATTAATTCATATGCGCTCACAATCATAGATGAGGAAACAGCTGTATAAAGACTGAGAATCAGAATACATGGGCTTGATAAGTTCCAGCTCCACCACTAGTCATAGGACCCCCAGGCAAGTGGCTGAAGCAATATGAACCTCAGTTTCCTCCTGTGCAACATGAGAACTCCAGTTCTCGCTCTTAGGTGGAGGTGCATCTTCAAGGAGGAAGTACATGTGAAAATGCCCTATAAATGCAATCAGATCACAGCATGCCCTGGTTAAAAGCCTCCAATGACTTCCCCGAACACCCAGAATAAAATTCAAACTCCTCAGCCAGGCGCGGTGGCTCACGCCTGTAATCCCAGCACTTTGAGAGGCTGAGGCGGGTGGATCACCTGAGGTGAGGAGTTCGAGACCAGCCTGGCCAACATGGTGAAACCCCATCTCTACTAAAAATACAAAAAAAAAAAAAAAAATTAGCCAACTGCGGTGGCTCACACCTGTAATCCCAGCTACTTAGCAGGCTGAGGCAGGAGAAGTGCTTGAACCTGAGAGGTGGAGGTTGCAGTGAGCCAACATTGTGCCACTGCACTCCAGCCTGGGTGACAGAGCGAGACTGTCTCAAAAAAAAAAAAAAGTCAAACTCTTCATCCTGACCCACAAAGCCCCACGTGATCCAGCCCCTGCATACCTGTCCAAGAACATCGTCATCCTTTTCCCCTTATATCCTACGCTCCAGTCATGGCGACCTTCTTGCTGTTCCTCGAACATGCTAAGCCTATTCCCATGTCAGGGTCTTTGCATTGCTGTTCCCTCTACTTGCAACACTCTTCTTCTTCTGCATGTGGTTTGTTCCGTTACTTCATTAAGGTCTCTGCTCAAATATTATCCCTTCACAGAGGACTTCCTTGTCCTCTCTATCTAAAGTAGTTTTTGTGTCCCCAACCCACTGCTATCTGCTTATCCTGCTTAATGTTTCTTCATAGGATTTATCACTCGTGAACTTAGATTATGCATTCGCTTTCTTGTTTATTCTTTGTCCCTTTCCCCAGACTCTAAGCTCCATAAGGACAGGAACCTTGCCTGTATCCCCAGGGCTGGCACAGTGCCTGACACAGAAGGGTCTCAATAATTATTGTTGACTGACTGACTGACTGAATGAATGAATCACAGTTACTCAACAGTAGAATGGCATAGCATGAAGACAGCAAATTCTCTTTCACTAGACTTGTCCAAGAAGTAGCTAAACAGGCCGGGTGCGATGGGTCATGCCTGTAATCCCAGCACTCTGGTAGGCCGAGGCAGGTGGCTCATCTGAGGTCAGGAGTTTGAGACCAGCCTGGCTAACATGGTGAAACCCTGTCTCTACTAAAGCTACAAAAAAATTAGCTGGGCGTGGTGGCAGATGGCTGTAATCCCAGCTACTTGGGAGGCCAAGGCAGGGGAATTGCTTGAACCCGGGAGGCAGAGGTTGCAGTGAACCAAGATTGTGCCATTGTGCTCCAGCCTGGGCAAGAAGAGTGAAATGCCGTTTCAGAGAAAAAAAAAAAAAAAGAAGTGGCTAAACAACTGTGGGATGTGGAACATAATTCTCTGCAGCACTCATTATATTGTGTTGTGATTTAAAATTTATTGGTCTATTTCGTCTAATAAATGGTAAATTGAGGACAGGATCTATGTCCTATTCATCATCGTGTCCTCAAAAGAAGGTAGCCCAGTGCCTGAAATTACGTAAATCCTGATATCTGTTTGTTACCAGGTGATATGGTTTTGATTTGTGTCCCTGTTGGAGGCGGGGCCTGGTGGGAGGTGATTGGGCCACGCAGGCAGACTTCACCCTTGCTGTTCTGCTAATAGTGAGTGAGTTCTCATGAGATCTGGTTGTTTAATGGTGTGGAGCACCTCCCCCTTCTCACTCTTCCCCTTGCTCCGGCCATATGATGACGTGCTTGTTTCCCCTTTGCCTTCTACTACGATTGAAAGTTTCCTGAGGCATTCCCAGCCATGCTTCCTGTAAAGCCTGTGGAACCCTGAGCCAATTAAACCTCTTTTCTTTATAAATTACCCAGTTTCAGGTATTTCTTTTTTTTTCTTTTTCTTTTCTTTTTTTTTTTTTTTTTTGAGACAGAGTCTCGCTCTGTTGCCCAGGCTGGAGTGTAGTGGTGCAATCACAGCTCACTGCAACCTCTGCCTCCCGAGTTCAAGCAATTCTCCTGCCTCAACCTCCTGAGTAGTAGCTGGGATTACAGGCGTGCACCACCACGCTTGGCTAATTTTTGTATTTTTAGTACAGACAGGGTTTCACTATGTTGGTCAAGCTGGTCCTGAACTCCTAGCCTCAGGTGATCTGCCCACCTCGGCCTCCCAAAGTGCTAGGACTACAGACATGAGCCACTGTGCCCAGCACATTCTTTTAAAATGTTTAATTCTTGGCCAGGTGCAGTAGCTCACACCTATAGTCCTAGCACTTTGGGAAGCTGAGGCAGGAGATTGCTTGAGCCTAGAAGATCGTGACCAGCCTGGGCAACATGGCAAAACCCTATCTCTACTAAAGATACAAAAAATTAGCCAGGCATGGTGGCATGTGCCTGTAGTCCCAGCTACTAGGGAGGCTGAGGTGGGAGGGTCACCTGAGCTTGGAAAGTTGAGGCTACAGTGAGCCAAGATCGCACCAGTACACTCCAGCCTGGGTGAGGGGAGTCAGACCTTGTCTCAAAAAATAAATAAATAAATAAATAAAAATAAATAAATAAATAAAAAAGTTTGATTCTCAAAACAACACTGTGAGGTAATAGAAATTATTATTCCCGGGCCGGGCGCGGTGGCTCACGCCTATAATCCCAGCACTTTGGGAGGCCAAGGCAGGCGGATCATGAGGTCAGGAGATCGAGACCATCCTGGCTAACACAGTGAAACCCTGTCTCTACTAAAAAATACAAAAAAAAAATTAGCCGGGCATGGTGGTGGGCGCCTGTAGTCCCAGCTACTCGGGAGGCTGAGGCAGGAGAATGGCGTGAACCCAGGAGGTAGAGCTTGCAGTGAGCGGAGATCGCGCCACTGCACTCCAGCCTGGGTGACAGAGCGAGACTCTGTCTCAAAAAAAGAAAAAAAAGAAAAAAAAGAAAAAAAAAGAAATTATTCCCATTTCACAGATGAGGGAAACAACCCACAGATAAATCCAGTACCTTGCAAAACACAGAAATCATCAAGGCAGGGCTGGAACTTAGTTGAATGAAGAAATGAACTATTAATTAATGCAATTTAACAAAGCCTGGAGCTTTTATTTTTTCCTGTCAGTGCTTAGCACAAAGTTGAGCTAGAGGAACTATGTTGTTGACCAAATGAATGAGTGAATGAACAGATGTGTGACATTTCCCAAGGTAGACACTCAAACATAGTACTTTAAATGGCTAATCATGCTTCCTTTCATTAACAGTCCCTGGGAAGAGAACCAAGAACCACTCTGGCTGAGTTAGACCTGGAAGGCACCTAGGGGAGGAAACAGGCTCAGAGAAAGGCAGCCATTGCCCAAGGTCACAGAGCTAGAGCTGCATCTTGGGGCTCTAAATTCTACCCCGAACGCTCCCCAACTCAGGTCTTGGATTAATAAGTGCGACTGGCTTCCTCCTTCCCCTGCTTCCAGAGCACAACTCCTCCGCCTTCCTACAAGGAGGTGTGGGCAGAACTGCAAGTGGGAAATGCCATCCTTTTCCCTCGGATCGTTCCCTCTGCCTCCTCCTTTCACCATCCACCTGCCACTCTCTGAGCACTATCCAACAGGCCTGGGGCTTTTTGGAACAGAGTAAAACCCGAGGCCAGGTGGTGCCGCAGCAGAGACACCAGTGCTTCTGCCCCAGGATGCACTGCCATGAGGCCTGTGCAAAGCCCTCAAAATAACCTCCGCTTTGAAAGGCGGCTGGGCTCTCTTTAACCAGCCCACTCTGGAGACCACGGGGCCAAGGAGTCCACTGCATTCGCAACAGCACAGGAGAAGAAGTTCACACTCTCATAATCAGAGAATCCTAGGAATGGGAAATGTTCATACAGGATTTTAGGATCCTAAAACCCCAGACTCGCCAAGTTTTAAAAGCTTAGATGCTTAAAATAATGGAATCTAGGCTGGGTGCGGTGGCTCACGCCTGTAATCCTAGCACTCTGGGAGGCCGAGGCGGGTGGATCACCTGAGATCAGGAGTTCAAGACCAACCTGGCCAACATGGTGAAACCCCGTCTCTACTAAAAATACAAAAAAAATTAGCCAGCATGGTGGTACATGCCTGTAATCTTAGCTACTTGGGAGGCTGAAGCAGGAGAATTGCTTGAACCCCGGAGGCAGAGGTTGCAGTGAGCCAAGATCACGCCACTGCCCTCCAGCCTGGGTGACAGATCGAGACTTCATCTCATCAAAAAAAAAAAAAAAAAAAAAAAAGTGGAATCTAGAATTTAGAGCCATAATCCAACACTCTCCTTTGCAAATGAAAACACTGAGACCCAGAGAGATGATTCTGTCCAGGAGTGACTTACATCAAATTGATCCTTGATCCACAACTGGAGGCATTTCCTGTTCCTCCCCCCCACCAACTCCCTTGGATCCTCACTCAGCCCTGCTAGCATCCTCCACCTGCCTCAGGCTCCCCTCCCTTCCCACCTCCTTAGGAAACTCACTCCTGCTCTTTTCCATGCTTTAATGATGTGAATCGCTTTTCTTAAACAACTCTCATAGCTTTCTTAAGCAAGTTTAAGGCTGTTCAACTCTCTCCCATCTTAAACAAACAAAACTTCATCCTCTCTAGCTGCTACCCATTTCTCCCCACCTTCCTGTCAAGCTTCTAGAATGTCTTCCCTCCACTTGCCACCTCTTCTCCTCACCTCCGCTTCTCCCCACTTCAGTCTGACTTTATCTCCACCATTCTGCTGAGGTTAACAACAACCTCTTTGTCACTAAACCCAGCAGACAACTTTCAGCCATGCTCCTGTTGGAGGGCTCTGGAGTGGCTGGCCCCACTGACCACCCCACACCGTGTGGCATCATGACATTGCATCACATCATCACGTCAGGCTTCTTCCTCTCCAGCTGCCCCTTCTTGGCTGGCTTTGTGGGGTTCCATCCCCAGCATCCTGCCCGTGAATCTTTACATTCTCCTTGAGTGATTGTGACCATCTTCATGGCTTTTTTCTACCTCCTAAGTGTTACTACCTCCTAAGTGTCTCTCCAAAACTCACTGTTTCCTTCTGAGCTCTAGACTGGTGTGGCTAGATGACTGTATTTGTCACTAAATGGTGAGCCTCTGGAGGGCCGGATGACAGGCACATGCAGGCACCCAGCAAATGTTTGGTAAATGGAAAAAGTGGAGGCAACTCATTATCATTCAAGAGTTTTCTGTATTCTGTGAGACATGCACATTGCAGGGAACTCCAGAGGGTGACCCATAGATAAATTATTAGAGCCAGAGGGGATTTAAGAGCCCATCTATAACCCAACCCCTCATTGTACTGATAAGGAAACTGAGGTCCAGAAGGGTTAAGCAACTTGTCTCCAAGGTCACATGGAATGTTAATGGGAGGGCTGGACTCCCATCCCAGCACGTCCCCCACCCACATCGAGATATTGTTTCCCAGGATGGCACTGCAGGAATAAAAGATAGGAAGGGAGGATGGGCATGGGGTGTACACAGGCCATGACAAATGTGAACCCAAATCTAAGTCCAGAAAGTTCAAAGGCACAATGTCCTATGCAAATCTTACTCGATCGTTGTCTGATCCAACACACCGGTGACTGGGATCCCGTAAAACTGCTGCATAGTGGAGACTGCTGACTGCAAGGCCTTCCCTGAGTGCAACGCAGATGCCCGTGAATCATAGGGAAGCAGATAGCCATAGGACTTTAACCAGTTCTGAAAGATATGTGAAAGAAAAGGATGCATTATGCTGGGAAAGGCTCTGTTCTACCTGGGCAGAGATGTGCCCTTAAAACGAGGAATCATTTGACCCCAGTGACTCCTGGACTCATGCTCTGAGTTCTTCTTCCTTCACCCCATCCTGCAGACACTGTCAAATTCATCTCCAGAAAGAAGCTTTTATTGGTGTCCTCTCCTGCTAGAAACATTTCATTGGATTTCTACTGGCCACAGAATAAAGATTAAATTTGAATTCAGAGTTTTCCATTGCCCTGCCTCTTTACTCATTTATTCAGTGCTTTCCAGTGATATTGGACTAGACATGGAAAAGCACAGCATGGTTAATTCTTTTTTGTTTTTTGAGACGGAGTCCAGCTTTGTCGCCAGGCTGGAGTGCAGTGACACAATCTCAGCTCACTGCAACCTCCGCCTCCTGGGTTCAAGCGATTCTCCTGCCTCAACCTCCAGAGTAGCTGGGATTACAGGTACACGCCACCACGCCTAGCTAATTTTTGTATATTTTTTTGTATTTTTTTTTTTTAGTAGAGACAGGGTTTCACTATGTTACCTAGGATGGTCTTGATCTCCTGACCTCATGATTCGCCTGCCTCAGCCTCCCAAAGTTCTGGGATTACAGGCATGAGCCACTGCACCCAGCCAGCACGGTTGATTCCGTGATGCAGAGTGGTATTTTGAAAATGTTGTGCCACCCAGAAACCCACCGTGTCTACTGTCAAAGCCTGATAAGGAATCATGTTGTAGAATATTTATTGGCAGGAGATTATATACAATATGTACTGCTACCCCCCCAAAAAGCAAGCCACTATAAATAAATATAAATAAAACAATGCATGATCTTATTTAAATATAAATAAATAATGTGTGCATAGAAAAAATCTAGAAAGGCATATATAAAAATTAATATGTAGGAGAATACCTGATTTTTAGGAAATACACACTGAAGGATTGAGGCTGACATAAGGGTGCATAATATCTGCAACTTATTCTTTGTTTTTTTTTGGCCCAGGTGACAATTGGCTAGCAAATTATTCTTAAATGGGTTCAGAAATATACATATATGGCCAGGCGTGGTGGTTCACGCCTAAAATCCCAGCATTTTGGGAGGCCGAGGCAGGAGGATCACCTGAGGTCAGGAGTTCGAGACCAGCTTGGCCAATATGATGAAACCTCGTCTCTACTAAAAATACAAAAATTACCCAGTCATGGTGGTGCACACCTGTAATCCCAGCTACTCAGGAGGCTAAGGCAGGAGAATCACTTGGACCTGGGAGGCAGAGGCTGCACTGAGCCAAGATCACACAACTGCCCTCCAGCAAGACTCTGTCTTAAAAAAAAAAAAGAAATATATATACATGCCTGTACATATATAAAGAGAAAGACAGACAGAGACAGAGAGAAGAGAGAGAGAGATAAAGTCAGTATAGTTAGATGTTAACAGTTTTGGGTGAGGAGCATTCAAGAATTCTTTGTTGGCTGGATGTGGTGGCTCATGCCTGTAATCCCAGTGCTTTTAAGAGGCTGAGGTGAAAGGATGGCTTGAAGCCAAGAGTTTGAGACCAGCCTGGGCCACATATCAAGACCCCACCTCTACAAAAAAGTTAAACATTAGCTGTGCATGCTGGTGTGCACCCATGGTCCTAGATACTTGGGAGGCCGGGGCAGGAGGATCGCTTGAGCCCAGGAGTAAGAGGCTGTAGTGAGTCATGATCATGCCACTGCACTCCAAGCTGGGCGACAGAGTGAGACCTCATCTCTAAAATAAATAAGTAAATAAATAAATATTCAAAGAAATTGTCCTCGAAAATGTTTCTGAAAGTCTGAAATGATGTCATAACTTTTTTTTAAAATAAAAAAGAATTGACAGAGTATCCTTTGGTTATAGTATCACGAGGCACTTCTTTTTTGTGCTTTCCTGTTTTCTAAGTTTTATGCATGGAGTGATTTTTTTAAAGAGGAGAAAAACATTAAAAGGCAAGAGAATCTGAAAGAAGCTTGGGTGAAGGAGCTCAAACAAGCAATGACTCTGAAGGATAGCAAGTAACGATTATTCCCGGCTGGGCGTGGTGGCTCACGCCTGTAATCTCAGCACTTTGGGAAGCCGAGGTGGGTGGATCACCTGAGGTCAGGAGTTCGAGACCAGCCTGACCAATATGGTGAAACCCCGTCTCTACTAAAATACAAAAATTAGCCGGGCGTGGTGACGAGTGCCTGTAATCTCAGCTACTCGGGAGGCTGAGGCAGGAGAATCACTTGAACCCAGGAAGCGGAGGTTGCAGTGAGCTGAGATCATGCCATTACACTCCAGCTAGGGCAACAAGAGCGAAACTCTGTCTCAAAAAACAAACAAAGAAATTATTCCCACCCAAAAGCATGAGGGGATGGAGACCCAGGGACACAAGAGTACCAGGAAATATGTGTGGCATCAGCTGGAAAATGAGGAAAACATCCGTGTATTTGTTGAGCCCACAAGCACTTCCAGGAGCTTCATGCTGGGCTCGAATCTAGATAACCCCGTTTCCCATCCTCAGAGGATTATCCTGAATGCCAAATAAGCCAATGAAGGGAAAAGAGCCTGGGGAAATGGCATTATTCCCCTCCTAGCTATAGCTTTTGTTTCATGTGTCTATATGAACAGGCTAATTATGGATGTGTCTTTTATTATAAGTCAAATGAAACAGTTTTTCAGAAGGCAGCCGACCAGAAACTATAAATAAATTATTATTTGCTTCACCAAAGGTGACTATAACATCTTTACTGCCTTGTGAAAAAATCCATCTGATGATACAAGCAAAATTGTCAGAATAATAAAGCCTTGAAACATACACAATAAAGTAACAACTTTCTGTCTCTCACAATTGGATCTGAAACGTACTTTCCATTCCAAATGATGGCACAGAATATCAATACTTGCAGTTCCCTAAATATTGATTCTCTTTCCTGCCTTTGTATTAATACATGTTTTTCCCTCTGCCTAATATTTTTCTCAGTTTGGCAAAAAAAATTTTATATTTTAAGGTTCAGCCCATAAATTACTACCTCTGGAAGACTTTCCTGATGTGTCAGGCTAAGTTATTTTCTTCCTCTTCTGTGCTCCCCAAGTCCCCTATTATAGATATTATAAGATTGGGCTGGAATCATTACTTTACGTATCAGTCGTCTCCTCCTCCTCCTCCTCCTCCTCCTCCTCCTCCTCCTCCTCCTCCTCCTCCTCCCCCTCCCAAAGTGATGGGACTTTAACATCCTCCAGGGAAGGGGCCGTAGCTTAATCATCCAGTGCCCAGGACAGTGCTGGAAACAGTAGCTGCTCATTATGTGCATTCAACAAGCATTAACTGAGCACTTACTACAGGCTAGGCACGGTGTGAGGCTCTGAGAAAATAGAGATGAATAAGGAACTCAGAGACTGACAAGTAAACCCACAATCAAAATACAATGCTAAAAAGCAGGTGTGCACAGAGTTCTATGGGAGAACAAAAGAAGGGTGTCTTATCCATGGTGGGGAGGGGGCACCACAGAGAAAGGGGAACTCAGGGACGGCTTCCAGGTAGAGATGAGATTTAAGCTAAGCCTTGAAGTATACAGCATGTGCAATTGCCTGGAAATGTGGGAGAGCAACGCACATTCTGGGCGGATTTTTTTTTTCTTTTTTTGAGATGGAGTCTTGCTCTCTTGCCCAGGTTGGAGTGCTGTGGCGTGATCTTGGCTCACTGCAACCTTCACCCCCGAGGTTCAAGTGATTCTCCTGCCTCAGCCTCCCAAGTAGCTGGGATTACAGGCACACGCCACTACTGCCTGGCTAATTTTTGTATTTTTAGTAGAGATGGGGTTTTACCATGTTGGCCAGGCTGGTCTCAAACTCCTGACCTCAAGTGATGCACCTGCCTTGGCCTCCCAAAGTGCTGGGATTACAGGCATGAGCCACCTTGCCTGGCCATTTGACTCTTGCTTTTTGAAATCTAGCCATCCTGCCCTCCCATGTGCTCCTTGGACCATGAGCCAGTTCTTGTGGGTCCTATGGAAGGCAGTTCATCTTTTGCTGTCAAGTCTTCTTTCTCTTGGGTGACTTATGGACATGACAGCATCTCCCAGAAGACTGGGGACACTACATAGGGCCTGGTGCTGAGTGGATGCGGAGAAACGACGGCTAAATGGAATTACATACCCTTCACCTTCTCACTCAGCTTTCTTAGGACCAAACACAATTACTTTCTATTAGGCTTTAGCTTGAGGAAAACGTTTTCGCTATAGGATATTCTGTATACTTTAAGGTATAAGAAAAGGAACACTGGATAACCCAATGTGTTTCCCTTTTTGTCTTTCTCCCAGGAACCTTTCAGCCAAATTTATAGCTTATTTGTTGAGCATGGGGATGTCTGGAAGTAACCATTACTTTTTTCATCCTTCAGACCACCAAGTTTTATGTTTCATCCTTAAAAGACTTACATAAAGACATTATGGGCTTTTTTAAAATTAATTTTTATTTTATTTTTATTTTCTTCAGGTGGAGTCTCACTCTGTTGCCCAGGCTGGAGTGCAGTGGTACGATCTCAGCTCACTGCAATCTCTGCCTCCCAGGTTCAAGCGATTCTCCTGTCTCAGCCTCCCAAGTAGTTGGGATTACAGGTGTGCGCCACCATGCCCAGGTAATTTTTGTGTTTTTAGTAGGGACGGGGTTTCACCATTTTGGCCAGGCTGGTCTTGAACTCCTGAGCTCAGGTGATCCACCTGCCTTGGCCTCCGTAAGTGCTGGGATTACAGGTGTAGAGCCACAAGACATTATGTTTTAATTTGTAAGCTGCCTCAAGACATCCCCAAAAGAGGTGTGGTACAAGCCTAAAATATATCCAGTGCCTCCCTATCTGCCAACAGACTCTACTGGTTCTCTAAAAATTTGACTAAGATGAATTACAGCATTTGGGAAATAGCTAGGGACCTCTGAACAGATAACTACTCACAAGCCAGTCAGCCAATGGAGTATTTTTTGAGCATCCACCTCGAAGCTAGCATGGAATTTAAAAATCCTCATTCCTGCTTATGGTAGGAAGTGAGGAACAGGGGGTCTTCTACATAAGCCCACTCTAACATTCCAGTGCTCTGGGGAATTAAAATTAGCTCCTCCTCAGTAAAAAGCTGGCAACCTGGTTTATGCAGCTCGTTTTCTGGGATACTCAAGCAAGGAGCATCTCACAGCCCATCTGAGTCCATTACGAACATCACAGAGTCTATCCCGATCAGACACATGGTGGGGGTGGGCCAGTATTAGTGTATTCTCTAATATTCTCTAGGCTCTGTTTCTCTCCCAGGTTCTCTGGGGACAATCCTCAGAGCCCAGGGGCACACTCCTAGAAGGGGAAATGGGGTGGGGGCAGTCAAATGACAGCAGACAAGAGGTTGGACTAGCATTGTGTGTGTGTGTGTGTGTGTGTGTGTGTGTGTGTGTGTGTGTGTCTGTGTGTGTGTATTAGAGGCTAAGGAAGATGGATCAGGGGTCGGACAATTCTAATTCATGCTGCTTAATCCTGTCTCTGCCACTCACTTTCTCTGTGACCCAGACAATCCTCTGCCTTCTCTGGGCAGAACTCCCAAGGCTAGACCAAGTGTTCTACACTCCAGTCATAGCAAGTCCAAAGCACTCTCTGCCCTTCACAGTTCCAGGCTGTTTCTGCTGCCTCCAAAACCAGGCTGTTTCTGCTGCCTCTTTATGCACATTAGCAAACTCCTACTCATCCTTCAAGGTCTAGCTCAATGTCACCTCCTTTGTTAAACCCTCCTTAGCTCTCCCTGTCAGAGCTAGTGTGTGCCCTCTTTCCTCCTGCAGTACTTTGTACACACAATTACCACAACGTATCATACCCAGTCGTGGATATGTCTGTTTTTCCCACTAGATTGAGTTCCTGGAGAACAGAGATGGTGTCATATATATATATATATATATATATATATGTATTTTTTTTTTTTTTTTGAGACGGAGTCTTGCTCTGTCGCCCAGGCTGGAGTGCAGTGGCGCGATCTCGGCTCACTGCAAGCTCCGCCTCCCAGGTCCAAGCCATTCTCCTGCCTCAGCCTCTCTCAGTAGCTAGGACTACAGGTGCCCGCCACCACGCCCGGCTAATTTTTTTTTGTATTTTTAGTAGAGACGGGGTTTCACCATGGTCTCGATCTCCTGACCTTGTCATCCGCCCGCCTCGGCCTCCCAAAGTGCTGGGATTACAAGGGTGAGCCACCGCGCCTGGCATCATATTTATTTTTGTATCTGTTACAGTATTTAGCACAGTATCTGACACAAGAAATAATCACTGAGTTCATGAATGAACAGTTGATCTAGGAGGCACTGCCTGGATATCAAGGAAGGGATTTCATCTTGGGAAGATTTAGTAATACACATGAAAGCACCAAGCACAATTCCTGGTAGCTATTAGAGGTTTCAAAAAACACTTGCTGAAATTCAATCTATTGTGGTTTGACTTCCTTGCTTGATGAGGCAATAGGTTCCATTGTTCCTTTGAAAAAAAAAGATAAAATCCACTGAAGGAAAAAAGTCCCATTCACTTTTAGACAGAATGACCTTGCTTTCATCTCCTTACACCTAGATCCATTAATCAATCATCAGCCATGTCAGAAGTCTAACCTTTATAGCTCAGTTAACCAACTCTTAAGATGTCTGTCACCCTTTAAGTGCGGAAAGAGGTGTAAACCCAGAGGAAAGTGAGAAAAATCTCAGAGTGCAAGCAGAGACCAAAATAGCTGGGCTGAGCCAAAGACGTAGAGATCATAGACAATATGGTGTGATTGGTCTGCTGGCCAGAAGGCAGGATTTGGGTTCCTGAGAAGCCAAAGCTGAGAAGTCCCAGTGTGGTGGCAGTGAAAGGAGAGAGCAGAGAATACCAAGGAGAACAAAATGTGGACAGAAGAGGGAAGAGGGCGGCAGACAGCAGAGGTGGTGGTGAGGTTAGAAGTGGCAATGGGGGTGGCAAGAGGCAGATCTCTGGCAGTGCCAACAAGTGCTCCTGGAAATAGAGATGGCCATGAGGAAGGAGAGAAAAGTTGGGTCAGTGAAAACAGTGAGGTCTCCAGGGGGCATTTGGGAGCATCACAGCTGAGTGGGAGCCTGAACCAGACCATATGGGCCTGGAGAAGGAGTGAGGAAAATGATCAGGATTAGGTGTTTGATCAGAAATGAAGGGGCTAGAAGGTAGTATCAGAAAGGCCAGAGGTAAAGTCTACAAAAAAGGACCAGGCAGGAAGATATCAAATTTGGAAGCAGGGGCTAGAAGGAGGAAGAAAGAATAAAAGACCCCCATGAAAGAGTTGGGGGCAATTGAGGTCATAATCTAGGGTGACGAGGTGAGCAACAGGAACCAGGCACTGGTCTCAACATGGATGGGAGTTTCAAGTCCAGTTCTAGAGGCTTTATATGCAGAGGGACTGTGACAAACTGGAGCTTGACTAAGGGAGCGTGGCCAAGAAAGTAAGGGGACTGAGAACCATGTCCTGGGAGGACAGACGAGGGGTGTTTAGGCTGAAGAAGGGAGACTGTATTAAGGAAAACAGGAACATGAAGGAGAACATTCTGGTTGGTACAGAGGGCAAAACTAAGACCAGAATGAGAGATTATAGGACAGAGATCTTGACTCATTATAAGAAACAACTTTTTATCATTCTGCTATAAAGACACACACACACACACACGTATGTTTATTGCAGCACTATTTACAATAGCAAAGACTTGGAACCAACCCAAATGCCCATCAATGATAGACTGGATAAAGAAAGTGTGGCATGTATACAGCATGGAATACTATGCAGCCACAAAAAAGAATGAGTTCATGTCCTTTGCAGGGACATGGATGAAGCTGGAAACCATCATCCTCAGCAGACTAACACAGGGACAGAAAATCAAACACCACATGTTCTCACTCATAGGTGGGAGTTGAACAATGAGAACACATGGACACAGGGAAGGGAACATCACACACCGAGGCCTATTGAGGGGTGGGGGGCAAGGGGAGGGAGAGCATTAGGACAAATGCATGTGGAGCTTAAAACCTCGATGACAGGTTGACAGGTGCAGCAAACCACCATGGCACATGTATACCTATGTAATAAGCCTGCACATTCAGCACATGTATCCCACAACTTAAAGTAAAATAAATAATAATAATAATAATAAAAGAAATTACAGGCCCTGTCACCCCAAAGATATCCCTGAGTTTTAAACACTGTTTTTCAAAGTTTTGTTTACTTTGCTTTTTTTTTTTTGGAGGCTCATAAACAGGTCTATTCCCTGGCGGGGAGGGCGGGGGGGAAGAAAAAAAAGAAACAACTTTTTAACAGAGATCTTCCAAGTGTAATAACAATGACAGTAACTACCATCTTTAGAATGCCTACTAAGTACCCAGCACAGGCACTCTATTGTGCTAAGCACCCTAGAATGCAACGATTCCATGAGGTAGGAATTATGACCCCCAATTTGCAGATGAGGAAACAGGTTCAAAGAGGTTAAGTAATTACAGTTGGCCCTCCATATCCATGGATATCTTGCGGATATGGCAGGCTATAAGGGACTTGGGCATCCACGGATTTTGGTATCTGAGAGGGTCCAGGAAGCAACCCCTTGTGGATATCAAGGGATGACTGTATGCAGAGCCCTAAAGCTAAGAAATGGCAGAATTCAGGGATATTCCATACGGTCAGAGTGTTGGACAGGCAGCCCTTCCCCCTCCCAGGACTTCCTGTACCTCACACTCCTGGAGTGCAATGCCTTATCTCAGACAATAGTGCGCTCAATACGCCTGTGCTATGTCAGGGTATGGCACCATCAGCTACCCAGTTGTCCAAACCAGCAGTGTCATATGACCCGTGACTCTTCCCTCTCCTTCACTGCCCACATCCAGTTTCTTTCTTTGTTTGTTTGGTAGGTTTTTTTTTGAGACAGGGTCTTGCTCTCAGCCATGGCTTACTGCAGCCTTGAACTTCTGGGCTCAAGTGATCCTCCCACCTCAGCCTCCTGAGTAGCTGGGACCAGGGCATTTGCCACCATGCCTGGCTAATTTTTCTTTTTTAATCTTTTGTAGAGACGAAGTCTCGCTGTGTTGCTAGGGCTGGTCTTGAACTCCTAGGCTCAAGTGATACACCCGCCTTGGCCTCACAAAGTGCTGGGATTACAGGCGTGAGCCACAGCACACTAGTCTTTTACCAAAGAACTACTGGTCCTACCTCCTAAACATCAAATGTTTATTTCTGTCCCTTCATTCAATAAATATTTATTGAGGACCTACTATGTACCAAGTACTGTGTGCTACGGCTAAAAGAGCAAGCAAAAACATTCTAGTCCCAGCCTGGCCAACATAGCAAGACACCTCTCTACAAAAAAAAAAAAAATGAAAAAAGTAGCCAGGCGTGGTGACACACCCCTGTAGTCCTAGCTACTCTGGAGACTATGGCAGGAAGATCCTTGAGCCCAGGAGTTGGAGGCTGCAGTGGGCTGTGGGCGACAGAATGAAACCATGTCTAAAACAGAAACAAAAACAAAAACCCAAAACAGCATTCTAGTTACTTTCTAGTAGTTATGGTCTAGTGGAAGAACCATGTGGGAATAAGTGCGGTGAAGAATAGAGCAGGTTGGAGAGATGGAGAGTGGGACAGCTATTTATGGAGGGTGATCGGGGACAATCTCTTTGAGCAGGTGACATTTAAGCAAGACATCTGAAGGAGGTGAGGGAGTGGGCCCTGTGGCTACTAGGAAAGAGTGTTCCAGGATGAGGGAACAGTAAGTGTGAATGCCCTGAGGTGGCTTTAAGAGCTTTCCATCTCTGCAGTCAAGAGCCTTTATGATTTAGCCGCTGACTCCCTCTGCAACCCCTTTTATCTTTCCCCATCTAGTGCTCTGTGTTCCAGTGAGTTCCAGTTCTCCCAGACCCTTACACGTATTGTTCCTTCTATTCAGTTCACTCTCCCCTCCTCTCTCTTTGGGGAGCCTTGACCCCTTACATCTATTTCAGAAGGTCCTTGTACATCCCTGTCAGTCCCCCATCTGTTTCCTTATCGCAATTCTTATCACACTGTATTGTAATCATATGTTGAATTATCTGTCTCTTCCTCCTGACTCTAAAATGCATATATGTCCTCCTCATCATTGTCACCCCAACAGCTAGCACAGGGCCTGCCATAACCATGATGAAACAGACATGTTGTTCAGTGTCACTTATAATTGACTATGTTACCCATTTAGAAAAGTCTTCTATTAGCACTGGCTCAGTAGCCAGCCTCTGCTGTCTGTGCCTTGGCTCTGCTGTTATCTCTGAGTCCCTCACCTTGCCCATCTCCTTGGTCAATCCTAACTTGAGCAAATGGTCCATCAGCAGCTTCAACCCCCAACACTAAGATACTATTGTATCACTGTATGCAGGCATGAATGGTGGCCTAAGATCATTCTTCCTCATCCATTGCTATATTGGCTTAATGCTTACAACTGGGTTTTTTCTCTCAGTTTCTCTCTCTGGCATTCAAGTTCTAAGCTGAGACTGCTATGACCCTAATCTATTTTTCAGGGTCTCAGATTCCCTGCCTAGTTCTTAGACAGCCTCCTCCAGAGAGTTAGACTGTATTCTCAATACACCTGGGAGCTGAATGGGGTCCTATCTAAAAAGACAGCTCACTTGGGACCAAGATGCCACCACATACCAAATATTACCTAACTTTTCTCTTTCCAGCAGACTGCCCTTGGGCAAATGACCTAACTTCTCTAAGCATCACATTCCTCATCTGTTAAATAGATGTTTAAAGAAGGGTTATTAGGAGGACTCAATGAGACGATGCACTGTGGTAGGTAAAATAATGACCCTTCAAAGATATCCACATCCTAATCTCCAAAGCCTGTGAATATGGTACCTTACGTGGTAAAAGAGACTTTATAGAAATGATTAAGTTAAAGATCTTCAGATCTTTATAGAAATGATTCAGTTAAGGATTATCCAGGTGGGTCTAATGAAAGCACAAGCATCCTTATAAGAGGAAGGCAGGGGGTTTGAGTCAGAGAAGGTGTTGGGAGACATAGGTTATAGCAGTGCTGCTGCTGCTAGAAGGGGCCACAAGCCAAGGGATGCAGGCAGTCTCTAGATACTGAAAAAGGCAAGGAAGAGATCCTCTCCTAGAAACTCCAGCAGGAATGCAGCCCTGCCAATAACTTGATTTCAGTCCAGCAAGACCCATTTTGGACTTCTGACCTCCAGAAATGTAAGATAACAAGTCTGTGTTTCTTTAAGAAATAAGTTTGTGGTAATTTGTTACAGCAGCAAGAAGCATTTAGCAGGTTCTGGCACATAGTAAGTGTTTTTACAATGTTATTGTCTATTCCTGCTCCATACTCCTCGGAAAGAACCCGCTGAAAGGCAGAGACGCTTGGCTCCATTCCCGGCTCCCCCACCAACTTGCTCTTAGTGATTTTTTTTTTTTTTTTTTTTTTGAGATAGAGTCTCGCTCTGTCGCACAGGCTGGAATGCAGCAGTGCGATCTTGGCTCACTGCAACCTCTGCCTCCTGGGTTCAAGTGATTCTCCGGCCTCAGCCTCCCGAGTAGTTGGAATTACAGGTGCACGCCACCATGCTCGGCTAATTTTTGTATTTTTAGTAGAGACAGGGTTTCACCACGTGGGTCAGGCTGGTCTCGAACTCCTGATCTTAGGTGGTCCACTCGCCTCGGCCTCCCAAAGTGCTGGGATTACAGGTGTGAGCCACCTCACCTGGCCCTTGGTGATTTTTAATAAGTCATTTCCCCTCTTTGACCACCACCTTTGGTTATTGCTGCCAGACCAAATCACTGGGTCTCTCTGGTGACTCCTCAGGGATTGGTCCTATCACTGTGTCAGTTCCCTCCACTTCTTGTCCCACCAAAACCCTGCTTCCTCCTCTACCTATATGACTGAGGTCCCAGCCTTGCTGCTGAGCCCACCTGAGTTATATGACTAATTTGTAAAATTTCATACTGAAGGCATAACCATTCAGGTATCTAGAAAACGCACTGGTCACCAATACTCAGAGATCATCTAATTTAACATACTTGTTTTGCAGAAGAGAGAAAGAAAACTCCAGGAGGGGAAATGACTTATTCAAAATCACAGAGCAAGTTGGTAAGGAAGCCAGACATGGAGGCAAGCATCTCTGCCTCTCAGAGGGTTTTCTGTCATGCTACACCCTCTGCACTAGCTCTAGTTTGCCTCCAAATGCTGTTTTTTTCTTTTTTTTCCTTCACTTACAGCCAATCTAAAAAGGGCCCTCAGGATCGCCCACAATGCCCAGCTTAGCTTCTTGACAAACACCTTAATGGTGCAGCATTGCCTGTTGGCTGCCATCGGCTCTTGAGTGGGTGGTAAGTGCACTAGCAGGAATTCCCTGGCACTCTGCAGAATGTTCTTGGCCCACTCCCAGGAGGCCACCACAAGCCAGATGATCACCATACCCGGGGAGGTGGCACATTTGGGGTTTTGGGTCATCACTGGGATGTCCAAGTTTTGCAATTCTGGGGAGGCCTCTGCCCATAGTCAGGAGTGTGGCCATGGTCTCATTCACCCTCTGGAAAAGGAGAGGCCTTAGTCTTCCTCGCCCTTTCCAAGGCCCTCCTGCAAATCTGCCAATTTTCTGTCCCCTGAGGCTCGACTTCTTGGTGAGTTAAGAAAAGGGAAAAGTGAAGGCAAGGACCAATGGCCAGGCCTCTGGGTTTTTTTAATTTTAATTTTAATTTTTTTTTGGGGGGGACGTAGTCTTGCTCTTGTCACCTAGGCTGGAGTGCAATGGCGTGATTTTGGCTCACTGCAACCTCCACCTCTCGAGTTCAAGTGATTCTCCTGCCTCAGCCTCCTAAGTAGCTGGGATTACAGGCGCCCACCACCAGGCTCAGCTAATTCTTTGTATTTTTTAGTAAAGACAGGGTTTCACCATATTGGCCAGGCTGGTCTTGAACTTCTGACCTCAGGTGATCTACCCACCTCAGCCTCCCAAAGTGCTGGGATTACAGGTGTGAGCCACTGCGCCAGGCCTAATTTTTTTAAGACATGGTTTCACTCTATGGCCCAGGCTGCAGTGCAGTGGTACAATCTCTGCTCACTGTAGCCTTAACTTCTTGGGCTCAAGCAATCCTCCTGCCTCAGCCTCCCAGGTAGCTGTGACTGTAGGTGTATGCCACCACACCCAGCTAATCTTTGTATTTTTTGTAGAGACAGGGTTTTGCCATGTTGCCCAGGCTGGTCTCAAACTCCTGGGCTCAAGTGATCCTCCCAGCTTGGCCTCCCAAAGTGCTAGGGTTACAGATGTGAGCCACCACAGCCGGACCAAGTCTCAGTTTCTTAACCGCAACAGGGGGATGGTTGAACTAAATAACCTGTAAGTCATGTTAAAAAGTTCCATTATTTTAGCCTAAGTGGATTGACTGTGAAGCCGATCTTCTGGTTCCTCATTGCCAGTCTTAAAGTCCAAATTCTTTAGCATGACACAGCAACCCTTACAATGTGATGCCAGTGCACCTTTCCAGCCCTATCTGGATGGGGTTCTGCTCTGTCGCTCAGGCTGGAGTGCAGTGGCACAATCATAGCTCACTATGACCTCAAACTCTTGGTCTCAAGCAATCCTCGAGCCTCAGCCTCCTGAGAAGCTGGGATTACAGGCGTGAGCCACTATGCCTGGCTCTACCAGCCTCATGTTCTGTCCTGTACCTTCTACCCTTTATTGCTCACCTCAAGTACCCCAACCTCTAGCTATACTGGCCTAATCGTGTTGCCTGAGCATATCCTGCAGAGTCCTGCCTCTGTGCCTTTATTTCATTCCCTCTCCCTAGAATTCCTTTCCCACATGTACTCTGGCCTCCCCATGGTGCACTACTTCAAAATACAACTTGAATGCCACTTCGTCAGGGAGGGCTATCTGTCCGGGGTTAAATGGACTTTCTCTGTGCTCCCAATGGCGTTATATGTATCCTCATTTATAGCATATTTTGTATTACATTATAAATAATGGTTTACATGCCTGTAGTCCCCTTTGAACTCATCCTCATGCAAGTTACAGCCGGTGGGAGAGATAGACATGGAAATACTAAACATTTCATCACAGTGGTGATAAGTGGAATGAAAGAGAAGAACCAGGAGCTACAAAAGTGTGTGGCAGGAGATATAGGCTGTGATATATCAGGGATGGCCTCCCTGAGGACATGACATCTCAGCTGACATCTGTGAATGAACAGAAGAGGCTAGGTGAGGGCTGAGAACGAGCATTCCAGGAAAGAGTATCTTACTGAATTCCTGAATGGGAAGGAGCCTGTATATTAGAAAAAGAGAGGGAAGGGCAGGGTGACTGGAGTCTAGTGACCAGTGGGGAGAATGGGTGGTATAAAAGGAAGTCAGAGAGATGGGAAGGACTCAGTCATGCAGGGCCTCATCGGCTTCATTAAGCATGTTTTTGTTTTTGTTTTAGACAGGGTTTTGCGCTGTGGCCCAGGCTTGAGTGAAGTGGTGTGATCTCTGTTCACTGTAGCCTCAGCTTCCTGGGCTCAAGCAATCCTCCTGCCTCAGCCTCCCAAGTAGCTGTGACTATAGGCACATGCCACCACACCCAGCTACTCTTTGTATTTTTTTTTAGAGATGGGGTTTTGCCATGTTGCACAGGCTGGTCTCAAACTCCTGGGCTCAAGCAATCCTTGTGGGTGCTGCATCCAAGGGAGTTTATAATATTGTTCTTTCCATTTTCATATGCATTTGAAAGTTTTCCATAATAAAACTAAAAGGAAGAAGTGATAATAGTACAGTAATAATAGTTTAATCTTTGTCCTAAGAGTCATTTTAAGCAAGGTGAGAGTGGGAGTAAGGTGATCAGATTTTGGTTTGCTTTTTATTTTTTTTATTATTCAATATTTCAATCATTCAGAAAGGCATAAAATAATAATATATATTGGAAAATCACCAGCCAGCTTTGTCAAACATTAGTTTTTGCCATATAGGCTTCAGATATAACTGACTCTTGAGTGGATTGATTGACTGATTCATTGATTGATTTTTGAGACAGAGTCTTGCTTTGGCTAGAGTACAGTAGTTCAATCTTGGCTCACTGTAACCTCCACCTCCCAGATTCAAGTGATTCCTGTGCCTCAGCCACCCAAGTAGCTGGAACTACAGGCACGTACCACCATGCATAGCTAATTTTTTTGTATTTTTAGTAGAGATAGGGTTTCACCATGTTAGCCAGGCTGGTCTCGAACTCCTGGCCTCAAATGATCTTTATACATACATATGTATAAAGAGAGAAAGGAGTAAAGAACAACTCCTGACTTTCTGGCCAAGTACTTTTGGTGCCCTTTATGCCTCATAAGTGTTTGTGGCATAGAATTGAGTCTTTAAATTACTGCTAAGAGGCAAGGCCAGGGCTCATGCCTGTAAGCCCTTTGGGAGGCCAAGGTGGGTGGGTCACTTGAGCCCTAAAATGAGTACTTGCCCCTAAGTTGTGTTAAGAAAGCTTAAAAGCATTCAGGGCATGAGCCAGCAGCCAGAACGACTCAAGAACAAGCTCCAGTCCCTCCACTTCCTCAACATGGCTCTGAGCAGGTCGCTCCTCTGCTCAGAAACCTTTAATGACTCCCCTCAGCCTTTGGACAAAAGCCAAATGCACAATCTGCTCTCAGCCTCCCTCTCCAGCCTCTTCTTATACACTCTTACTGGAAACAGCAAGTAACTTGATGCTCCAGGCACATCAAATTATCCACTGTTTCCTAAACATGCCATGCATTTTTGTGGAGCCGTGGTTCATATTTTTTGTTCTGTCTGGACTGCCCCACTCACCCTTCTCCATCATTCTCCTCCCTCAAAGGTTCATCTCAGATACCACCTTCTTCCTGAAGCATTCTCTGGCTTCCCAAACCTCAACTGGGGAACCTCATCTCCTCCCTCTTCAGTGCTTCCCTGTACCTTGTTATACCTCTAGCATGCATTCATTTATTCTTCAAAAAAGGTAGCAACTTTTGTGTGCCAAGCACTATTCAAAGAAGTTGATGGGGATTAGATAACAAAATTAATTTTAAAATATTTATCACATGTCCCGAATGTGTCATAGACTGTGCTAGGTACTGAGGAGATATTGGCTGTGGTTTGTTCTTCCTGTTTTGAGTTCAAACAATACCATACTATAGGGCTAGGCATTTCCTAAGATTAGTCTTTTGGGTACAATTGTAATTTACTTTTATTAGTTCTAAAAATACCTCTTTCAAGGACTGGAGTAGGACATAGCTGAAAGTAGAAAAGACTGGCTAAAAGGCTACAGTAATAATCCAGAACAGGAAACTTGTATAGTGAGCAGAGTGCTGAGCCCAAGGACAGAAAACCTAGCTTCTGTTCTTTGCTTTAACTTTTTTTTTCTTTTGAGACGGAGTCTCACTCTTTTGCCCAGGCTGGAGTGAAGTGGCACAGTCTTGGCTCACTACAACCTCTGCCCCCCGAGTTCAAGCAATTCTCCTGCCTCAGCAGCTGGGATTACAGGCATGCACCACCAGGCTCAGCTAATTTTTGTATTTTTAGTAGAGCTGGAGTTTCACCATGTTGGCCAGGCTGGTCTCAAACTCCTGACCTCAGGTGATCCACCTGCCTTGGCCTCCCAAAGTGCTAGGATTACAGGCGTGAGCCACCATGCCCAGCCTGCTTTAATGTTTATGAGCTATGTGTGGGTCCTTAGACAAGATGATAGGCAATTCATATCATCTTTGAGTCTCCATTTACTCACCTATAAAATGAGGACAAGGTCTTCCTTATCTACCTCATGGTATTGTTGCCAGGACCAAATAGGGCCACATACACAGCATATGGGAAGTGCAAAGCACCTTACAAATATAAACAGCTATTAAAGTAATATGAAACCCCACAGTAAAAATAAGAGAAAATGAATTAAAAATACAGCAGACTAGATCCAGCTTATGTCAAAGGGAAAACTTCCTAATAGTGAGTTTTTTTTTCCAGACAAGAATGAAGATATCCTGGAGGCCATGATCACAATGAAAGAATATTTTGATTTGGGAATACGTTGGTGCTTCTTAGTAGGTCACTCCCCCACCCCTCCAATCATTCGGGGTCAATCTTCCTTGACTACAGTTTCAAACCAAAGACTGTTCTCCATCTCCTCAGCACATATCACTCAAAACCAGTCTCAAGGGCAGGAATGCATAAGTCCTGGGTCTAGGAGTCACACTCTGTTACTTATTCATGTGGCCTGTGATAATTGACTTGTCTCTTTCATCCTGTTCTGATCTTCCTCAGAATCAAGTTGGAAACTAGGAAGGCCAGAAAAGTATTTGAGGAGCATTCTGCTCAGCAAATAAGAGAAGTGGTGCTTTTAATAAATCAAATGAAGCAAGCCAGTTAGAGAATCAGTGGGACCTCCTGATGTGTAAGATAAAAAAGAAAGACTAAAGAAAGCATAGGATCCTGTTCTTTGAACTTCAAGGGGTCGGGGTTTGGGGGGTGTGGAGAAAAAGAAAGCAAAGGAGAAGACAGACTGAATAAACAAATTGTTTTTGACTTGGTAATGAAAGATCATAGATACGAAATGAAAAATCAATGATAATGAAAAATGCTTTCAATTTAGAAATCAGGAGAACTAGGAAAAGTTCTACAGTAGTTCCGAATCATCTACTATCAAGTTCTGTGCCCTTGGGCAACTCAATTCAAGAAGTATCTAGTAAGTGCTGTAGTAGGTACTGGGTGATCTCTAAGGTCACGGTTATCTCTCAATTTCTTTCTATTGATGCCACTACCATTAGATGACTACCTAAAGAGTTATGAAAGAACTCAAGGGTGAGCTTGTGGAACCACTGCCAAAAGGAATAACCTTGATTTCTACTGAAGGAAGTATAAGTTGACAATGAGTCCCATCTCTAAGAAGGGTTTTAGAAGGGAGCTTGGACCCCCATGCCCATGAGTGCCTATTTCAGATCCATGTAACTTTTTGAGATAAAGGATAAAGAGTAGAATTATTGATTGCTCATTGAATACTTAATGATGAGCATTGAGAATCAGGGATTTTGTTCAATGTAAAAAAATAAAACATTTTGGTTGAGAAAGCCCTGCCTAAGAACCAACGTTCCTCTCCCCAAACATAATGTTTAACTATTAAAAAATAAATAGGGCTGGGTGGGGTGGCTCACGCCTATAGTCCCAGCACTTTGGGAGGCTGAGGCAGGCGGATCACTTGAGATCAGGAGTTTGAGACCAGCCTGGCCAATATGGCGAAAACCCTTCTCTACTAAAAATACAAAAATTAACCGGGCATGGTGGTGCATGCCTGTAATCCCAGTTACTCAGGAGGCTGAGGCAGGAGAATCGCTTGAACCTGGGAGGCAGAGGTTACAGTGAGCCGAGATCACCCCACTGCACTCCAGCCTGGGCAACAGAGTGAGACTCTGTGTCAAAAATGAATAAGTAAAATAAATAAAAATAAGTAAATAAATACATGACAAACTGCCTGGGGCTGCCTTAAAAATGTTTCCTGGAGAAGAGGGAAGAAAATGACAACTAGAGAAATCAGGGAAAGTTTACTGGAGAAGCAGGGCTTGAGCTGAAACTTTAAGAAAAGGTTTCAAATGAACGGGTAGGGGTGCAGAAGTAAATATGTGACAATGTCCAGAGAAACATGGGCAGCCTGTCTAAGGGTAAAGGAGAGATAAGCTTGTCTGGAGTAAGGATGCATTATCGATAAGCAGTGGGAAATATGGCCTGCTAATGGAGGGGTAGGGTGGAGTCAGACTCCAGAGGGCTTAAAAGAAAGAGGAGTAAGCAATATTATCTGCTGGCTTAAAAGCAACAATATTTCTATAAGGTTTCAATCAAGTGATCCCCTAGTGTTCAGTGAAAGGATAATTAGGCACAAATTATTGAGAGAAGCAGTGGATATAATTTTTCTATCTTTCAGAAAGTTTTGGACAATGTATTAGACATTTAAAATGGAGTCATTGCCAAATTAAGGGTGATGTTTTTGTCACTTAGAAAATAATAGATAGATATAAATGGTCACTTCTGTGAGTGAAAGGGGATTAAGAGTGCAGGGGGCCCCAAGAGACCATGCTGGGACCTGTCTCACTTAAATTTTTTATAAGTGATCCAGAAGAAATGGAATAAAGTGAAAATTTCAAGACTTCAGATCATATTAAGCCCTTTCAGACAGGGAAATGCTATGCCAAAAGAGAGGGAAGGAGGAAGGGGTGGAGGAAGGGATAGAGAGAGAGAGAGAGAGCGAATGCTTGAAGGAAGTTACTGAGTGCAATGCAAGATGGCAGACAAATGTCAGGGTGGGGAAATGTAAGGTAATGCACTCCGATAAAAATAATCCACATACAGGGTGTTGTGTTCCAGGCTATCAGTTTTGACCCAGGAAAAGGCTCCAGAAGCTATTATAGATTGTTCCCTAAAGGCAGTGGCCTAGTGTGTTGAGATCAGGAAAGGTGACAGAGGGAAGGGGGAAGCAGGATGGGACCAGGAGAGCAAAGAAGAAACCAACCTTCCTTTATGCAAAACCATAGGGTCCTGTATCTGGAGACAATGGTCAAGTTGACATCTATTGAAAATTAGGGCCAAAAGATATCTAGAAAAGGACAACTAAAATGACCTAGAGAATGAGTGTGGCTATTCTAGGGGTCTCATGTCATAGGGAGAAACTTAAGTTTAAAAAGACAAAGGCTAAGAGGTGGAATAATCAAAGCCTATAAAACTGATAAGGGTAAGGACTAGCTTCCTCTTAATGCTTGAAATACTGTAGGAATAAAAAAGTTTCGAGTTGAGATTGTCTAGCTGTATCTCTTTATGTTAGACATGGTGAAATTCAAGCCTAGAGAGGGCAAGGAAATGGCTCAAGGTCACACAAACCAATGGGGGCCAAGGTCAGATCAGAGCCCAGGCCTCCTTAATCCCAGGCCAGGGTCTTTCCATCTCATCCTGTGCACTCAGGCAGTCTAAAGGAATCTTTCTTCTAGGGTATAAACTTAGGAAATGCATTACTTTAACATGTGATAAAACACATGTGAAAACACAAAGAGGCTAAGGAAAGTTTCCACAAAAAGTCAACCAGCAATTATAAAATCTTTGGAGGACAACTTCCAACTGGCACTAAAGGTTCTTTTACACACCATATCTTTTTTGTTGTTTTGTGGAACCTGTAACCCTTTGAGAGACCGAAGAAATCTAGGGGTCCTCGCCTAGAAATACACATATTTGCATTTACAAACACAAATTTATACACAATTTCAGTGCACGTATGACCCCCTGAGCTCCATGCCCAATTAAGAATATCTCTTCAGGGAGATTCTTCTAAACAAACAGACTGCCTGCTTCAACAAATACACTCCATCTCTTAGGATGGCTGAGGTGATCACTCTGATTTTCCTCAGCAAAATACCATTGTCCCAACATCATTTATTAGAATAATGCAGTCCTCTAGGTTGGAAGATACTAGAGAAATTAGTCCAACTGCACCCGCCAAGAGATATAGGATAAGGTCACGGGTAAATAAGGGGAGACTAGAGTCAGCCTGCCTAGGTTAGAATTCCAACTCCATCACTCACTAGCTGTGTGATCTTGGGCAAGTTACTTAAGCTCTTTGAGTCTGTATCCCCGTCTGTAAAATGGGGATAATAATTGCAACTATTTCATAGAGTAGTTATGAGGATTGAATTAGATAATTCGTATAAAACATAGCACCAGGCCTGGCACATAGTGAGTGTTCAGTAAATGCTAGCTGGCATTATTGTGATGATGATGTATGCATCCATGCAAGCATTATGCATGCCTCCATCCAATCCCCTCCGAGAGCTTTTACTTGCACATGCCAGTGATGAGCAGCTCGCCGCCTCCTAAGCTGGTTGAGCAGCTCCAATTGTTACAAACTTCTTCCTATATCGAGCCCAAATTTGTCTTCTTGCAACCCCCACTCCCGCTGGCCCTAGTTATGCCCTGTAGGGCCAAGCTAGAACAAGTCTATCCTACCTCCACCTGACAGCCCTTCAGCTACGAAGACAGTGATCGAGTCCTTCCTCCGCCCTCCCCCTCCCCCTTCTCCAGCTTGAACATCCTCGGTTTCTTCTCCCAACCCACAACAGACTGGCTGCGCTTACTATTTACTCCGAGGCGTTGTACGGTTTCCCTCACACATAGTCATGCAGGCCACACACCCCACTGCCAACACAACAAGCCCGACCCTCGTGCTCTGCCCCCGCCCGCTGCCCCTGTCCGCGGTGCTGAAGCAGCTCCCGGCCTCGGCGGCCCTCGGCGAGGCCCTCCCCAGCCCCAGCCCTGGGCCGCGCCAGCCCGGACCCAAGGCGCGGACCCCGGCGCGCCGCCTCTGCGACCCCGGCAGCAGGTGCGGCCCGGCCCAGGCCCGTCCCCGGTGCCGCCCCCCGCCCTGCCCGGATGCCCCGAGCCCGCGCCCCGGCCCCGCGCGCCAGCCCCACCTGCCCGGCGAAGGGCGCCTCCGCCTCGTTCGCCCGCGCCACCGCCACCGCCACCGCCACCGCCGCCCGGTTCCCGGCCCCCGCCGCCGCCGCCGCCGCCG